>NC_060273.1:129254028-129514367 GCF_021613505.1 Equus quagga
AACAGCCCAGGAAGACTGTGTAGAACAACTTGCAGGAAGTCGTGATGCTCTTAAAATGCCATAAAATGCATTATTTATATGTTGTTCTGTTTTTGTGAGATAAAGTTAGAGGCGTTTCATGTTCTGACATGCTAACACATACTGTTCCTGGGGCAGAGCTAATTGTGCTATGCTTCCAGTTGTGAAAATGCAACATTTTTAGACAGTGTTTACTGACAAATTCAGAAAGTCAGGCTGTAAAGTGACCATTTTACTCTGAGTAAACAATTGAAGAATAAAAGGGTGAAATACTACAGAAAATACAAACTTTTTTGAAACTACAGACTATAATTAACGTGACAAGAAGGAAGGGTTTGGAGGGCTTCAGAGTGACTAGTCACTAATCTAATCTTAGAATAACTAAGAAAATTTTACTGTACTGCATTTTCAAGCCAGATTTGTTTGCTTTTAACATTGTGTCAAATACAGCTCTATATCAAGTACCATTACCAAATATTATTTAAAAGTAATATTTAAGGGGCTGGCCCTGTGGCTGAGTGGTTAAGCTCGTGCCCTCCGTGTCAGTGGCCCAGGGTTTCGCAGGTTCAGATCCTGGGCGCAGACCTAGCACTGCTCATCAAGCCATGCTGTGGTGGCGTCCCATATAGCAGAGCCAGAAGTACCTACAACTAGAATATTTAGCTATGTACTGGGGAACTTTGGGGAGGATGAGGAGAAGAAGAATAAGTAAAAAAAGATTGGCAACAGATGTTAGCTCAGGTGCCAATCTTAAAAAAAAAAAAGTTATATTTAAGCAGTTAAAGACTTTGAAATTGGCTTGAGTAAGAAAAAGTGCTATATGTGTGGTAAAGTACAAAATAAATATACATCGAAAGTGAGCCCTTTAACATGCACCAAATTACATGTATACCTTTAGATAAGAATATAGTATAAAAATTATTTCCAACTCTTGCATTTTTCTGAATGTAAAATTATTAACAATTAATGATTATTTTGTCATTCTTCTGTATGAAGGACTTAAACAAGACCTCCATATCAGTAATATAAAAATAGAAGAAATCTTTGTACATGCTTCTTCTTGAATCATTTTGACCTAATGAACAAATCTTAGTACACCAAACTGAATAAACACATTACATGTCAAAGGACTTCTGTATAATGCTAATAATCCCAAAGCCATGAGTTCTTCTCTGGATCCTAGAACTCAGCAACTGAAAAATCCCCCAGTCAGCTCCCAAATTTTCTCATCAGTGATTCCAAGAATAACCTGAGTTAATAGATCACCAAGAATAATTACAATGGTAAAATATCATTAAATTGGCCTTATTTTATAATTTGATAAAATTCAGGTATCCTAACTGGTGTTAACTTTTATTATCTATGGAAAGTGGCAGTCGTCAGTCAGCTAAAGTCATTTAAACCCCAAATGATATTTTCTTTGCCTATTTTAGTTATGATAATCTATATTAGTTTGGGATAACTATATATCATCTACCTGAATGTGTTAGGCAAACTGAACTATTTTGCAGAATAGAATGATGGTGTTGGATTTGTCAGGGTCCTTCTTCAGATGCTGCCTTAAGTCCCTTTGGATCTAAGTTATGTATAGCCATTTTGGAAGTAAATTATGAATAATAATAATACAGCTGCAGTTCTTCCAATGTAGTACGGTTCACCTACCATGTTGTAGTTTCTCTGCTTCTTTTAATGCATGTAAGATTGAGTTAGCTGGTTTTGTATTTTGTTTTTTAGTAGCTGCATTACATTCTTGGGTCATATTGAGCTTGCAGACAACTTAGCTGTTTTGCTCACAAGCCAGACCCTGCTTTATCCAGTACTTGTGTGATTGTAATGTTAACAGCTCAAGTTGGGAGAAAGGGTATCATGTTAGAGTGGTGTGATGATGAGCTCAGTTTTCAACCTGCTTCAGTTAGTTGCTGGTGGGATGTCTAAATAGAGATGTTATAAAGACAGAGATACGGGTCTGGACAGAGGATAAAAAGTCAAGTGTAGAGAGAGATTTGCGATTTTAGGTAGTAATTAAAACTGTCAGAGTGTTTTGTATGGAGATGAAGCAGCTGTGGGAGGTGCTATTGCTTTCTCACCTCACAAACTCTGTTCACAGTAGTGTCCTTAGCCCTTTCATTAGCACACACTTTTCAACCTCACCGACATCTCAAAACCTTTAAGAAACAGTTTAGAGGATTGGTGAAATAATTAGTTTTACATTTGTGTTTTTTGAATTACTAATTCGTAAGATTTATTAGTTCATTAATCCCTGAGATTTGCAATATTTTCAAAAAAAATAGTGGTATTGATTTTGTATTTGGCATGCATCATCCTAGCTGTTTACAAAATATGTCTTGTCTTATTTATTAAAATTAATTAAAGCATATATTCTACTTGAGCAATGAATATAACTTGAACTATCTCCAGTTTTATTGGATTAATTAATGGGTACTGGGAGATGATAAGGTAACAAATATGAGCAAATTAAACATTTAATTTCATTCATTTAGGGCACACAAGAAATGATAACTTGTTCCTTCCAGTGGTGGGAACTGAGTGGCTGGGGACAGGGTGTGTGGTGGTGGGTTGCCTTTTCACTTTGTACTCTTTTATGCTGTTCGAATTTTGAACCGTGGAATAATTTTACTTTTGGAACAGGTAAAAGAAAAACAACATATGGTAATATGAAGTGTTAGAAAGTATTGACGCTTGAAGTTAGAAGTCATAATTTCACCATTTCCTGGCGAGCTGGCCTTAGGTAAGCCATTTCACCTGTTTGAATCGCAGTTTCCCATTTGAAAATGGGGGTGATGATAGCTGCATTGCTCACCTCTCAGGGTAGTTAGGAGCTCATTCAGTAAATGTGTCTGGGAGGCTGACACTGCTGATAAGAGACACATTTCCAGTTCTCAGGGCATCCGCTTTCAAGTGTCGAAGTAGACAGAATTTTAACCTATTGTGATAAATTCTATGATGGACATAAATATGCTTTGAAGATCCTAGGAAGGATCCAGAGTGGCGGCTTGGGGAGTGGTAGGGGAGGGGTCAGAGTAGTCCTTCTGGAAAACAAGGAAATTTGAGTTGTTTTGAAGAACGGGTGGGGAGGGGGAAGAGGATGAGGAAGGAGAGAGGCATTCCATTCAGAACGTGCAGCATCTCCAGCCCCATCTCATTTTATGTGTGTTTGTATGTAGCACATTTTTATTTTATTTATTTTAAGACAGGATACTGAAGCAGATTCTTTGTTAGTTTTGCTGGCTCCCCAAATCTTGACTATAATTGTTAGTTGAAATTTGGGAATAGTGGGAAATCTCACTTGGGACTTTATAGTGACCCCAAAAGAATTAGTAGAGAATGACTAAAACTCACTGAATTTTAACTACATACATTTAGACCGTGAGCCTTAAGTAATCAGATTCTCATAGCAACCTCCGGTTCTTACTCACGAAGGAACTAGTGAGAATTCTTAATTAAGGTGGCTAAGCAATTAGCCTCTAATTTGCAGTCCACTTGGATTTTCCCAAATGAGTAGACTTTTTTCCCTGCATCTTTCTTGGTATTTTTGACACCACATACTTTTGTAAAGGTATTATTTCTTCTCTGTGTCTGGGGTCTCAAAACCCTTAGTCTTCAGAAGCCTAAAATTCACTGTAAATAGTCTTTTTTTTTTTAAAGATATTATTTTTCCTTTTTCTCCCCAAAGCCCCCCAGTACATAGTTGTGTATTTTTAGTTGTGAGTCCTAGTTGTGGCATGTGGGATGCCGCCTCAGCATGGCTTGATGAGCCGTCCCATGTCCGAGCGCAGGATTAGAACTGGCGAAACCCTGGGCTGCCGAAGCAGAGCGTGCAAACTTAACCACTCAGCCATGGGGCCCGCCCCTAAATAGTCTTTTACTCTGATTTCTGTAGACTACTTTCTCCTGATATGTTTAGCAGAAAAATGTGTTACCTACTTTACTTGCTAAGTCAGACAGCCTCTTTCCCTAATCTTGAATACTTTTTTCCCCTTCACTGGGGAAGATAAGGATTTGAAATTCATTTGACAAGAAGTTATTGAGTTCCAAGTTGTAAGTGGATACACATTCCCTGGTGCCATATTGTTTCCTTTGTAGCAGTATTAAACATCTTACCCCCATAAGTTTATAGACATTAATATTTAATGCCCACTCGCCTGTAAGTTACGGTTTAGGGGCATTGACATTTTACTGCTTAATATTTAACATCCAGTATCCTGTAAGTTACAGAAGTACTTTGTAAATTGAAAATATGATATAGATAGAAGATAGTATTATTTATTATGGGTAATAGTCTCCAGTAACCACCATCATTATTGAAGACAGAAATTTTTAAAGTTTTACACTGGTTTAGTTTTAAGTGCGAAATAGAGACTTTTGCATATAATTTATATGGAATATTTCTTAATACAGTGGAAAACATAAAATTTAGTATTATTTTGGTAGTTTCCTCTTTATTTTCTTCATGTTTATTTGTATATAGGAAGAAACGGATGGGGTATGTCAATTTCTAATTGATTTATCAGTTTAGAATGAATTAATCTGCAGTAAGAAAGCATTATTTCTATACCTGCAGAACAATCTTCTGCTGTTGATGACTTTCTCACTTTGGATGGTTTAGGTTCAAAGTAATAGAAAACCAGACTATATGTGGCTTAAACTATAAGGATGTTTATCATCTTATACAATAAGAAATCTGGAGGTAGGGTGCTTTTAGAGTTGGTTAATTCACTAGTTTACTACCATCATCAAAGATTCAAGTTCTCTGACATCCAAGAGTGACCTATCCTTTTAGGCTGCATCTCCTCATGTTCCCAGGGTGCCTGCCACAAGTGGCACGTCTCACACACAGGTGACAATGTCCAGGGGAGAAAAGAGAATTGTACCTGTTTACATCGTATTTAGGATGAACGACAACCTTCTCACAAGCCCCCAAGTGATGGCCCTTATGTAGCTTTGGCCAGAATTGGGTCACTTACACATGCCTCAGCTATCACTTGGCAAAGGGGACCATTATGATTGGCTGCTCTTGAAGGGCATCGTTTCTTGGATGGTCATAAAATTAGATTCTGTTGGCAAGTAAGAAGTGACTTTTGGGTAGGCAACCAACAATGCCTGTTGCAACTGAGCGCATTTTAACTCTTATGTGTTCAAATGTTCGAACGTGTTTCAGTAGTGGCTAACAGTATGAACTTCGGCGAGAGTATGAGCTTTGGAATAAAATGGTTCTTTGGCACTTAACAGCTCCATGAATTTCAATTTGGTATTACTAAAATGGGAATAATAGTGGTACCTATTTTTATAGGGTTGTTTTTGAGCATTAAATGAAATAGTGTGTGTAGTATGCTTTGATGTAATCTTTAGCCCATAGTAAATGGTCAGTATGTGTTAACTGCTTTTATTATCATCTTTTAATTTTAGCTTATCTTGAAAGAGTCAAGCATTTTTCTAAATCTGTTACATACCATGTTTCATGGGATGCCAGTATTGTAAATATCTCTTCCTGAGTTCTAGCTGTTGAACTTCACCACAGTTCTAGGTCTAGTTTTGGGGGAGCAAACTTGATGACCATTGCAAGTGCTAAAACATCAAAGGTCATTCATCCAGCCTGATTTCTTTCAACAGTGTTGCTGTCTATCTTCAACTTTATTTTTATTAGTATTAGTTGGTGGTTTTTTGTTTTTTGGTTTTTTTTGGGGGGGGTGAGGAAGATTCACCCTGAGCTAACATCTGTCGCCAGTCTTCCTCTTTTGCTTGAGAAAGATTGTCACTGAGCTAACATTTGTGCCAGTCTTCCTTTGTCTTGTGTGTGGGATGTTGCCACAGCATGGCTTGACAAGTGGTGTGTAGGTCCACACCCGGGAACCAAACCTGCAAACCCTGGGCTGCTGAAGCAGAGCATGCTAACCCAGGCCGGCCCCATTATTAGTAGTATTTTTTTTACCAAAGTTTTGTGAACTATGGTAGCTTTTATTTATTCATTTCTGAAATATTGATAAATCCTGGTTCAATTCTGTTTGAATCTAAAAAGACTGTCTTTGGGGCCAGCCCTGTGACTGAGTGGTTAAGTTCGCATGCTGCACTTCAGGGACCCAGGGTATTGCAGGTTCCGATCCTGGGCGCAGACCTAGCACCACTCATCAGGCCACGCTGAGGCGGCGTCCCACGTGCCACAACTAGAAGGACCCACAGCTAAAATATACAGCTATGTACTGGGGAGCTTTGGGGAGAAGAAGGAAAAAAAAAGACTTTTAAAAACATTATGGGGAGGCATAATTATAATAAGAGACTGTAAAATGAGGATGATACTTAAATAGGATTGTAAGTATTAAATGTAATAAAGTACTCAAGGGTCTGTTCATATTAGGCCATCAGTAAAAGTTTCTTTTCTTCCTCATCTCTCATGATAAACATCTCAAAAGTAGTGTTTGTTTATTCAGAGATAGGAGAGGTTATTATCAGCTATTATCAGTAGAGGAGAACTGTATTAGGAAAAAGGAAACCATACTAGGGATTTCAAACAGAGAGATTTAATACAGGAATTGATTATACAGGTGTTGGTACAGCTTTTCATTGCCTGGCCAGGGGTCATCGTAGCCACCACTTACAGCATGGTTTTTATGAGAAAAAATTTGGTAGACATTCCTTAGCTTTTAAACAAACTTTAAAAACACAAATTGAATATTTCAAATAAGTGGGGAAAAATGTATTTTGCTCATGGGTCTATTATAAATGTTGAAAATGAATAAATAGATTATAACTGTATATCATTTTAAATATGGTATATAATATAGGATTACATTTCTTTCTTAGTGGATCCTGTGCTGCCCAAAGGAGATTATTCTTATAAATCCAGGTTAGGTAAATTTTCTTTTTCATCAGTTGCTTCATATTACAGCTGTAAGTGTGTGTGTCTCTGTGTGTGTATCTTTCACTGGAGTTTCTAATTGTCTTTCATTTTTTATTGTTGAGAGAAAAAACACATGAATGACTTTTCTTCTACCTTCTTATTCATTTTATCTGTTCCTTAGAATTTATTCCATTGTTCTTTTAAAAGATGTTCCCATAAGACCCCACACCAAATTTCTCATTTAGACCAACTGTTTTCTAGGCCTATAGCACAGTTTTAATCCTGGGATTTTTCCCCCCTCATTAGACTGTTGTATTATGTTGACTATGGTTTGTTTTCTTGATTTTCATCTTCAGTTTGCTGGAGTACATTCCAAAGTAAATTTCTCAGAAAGGGGGCATAGTAGCTAAATTTTTTGAGTTATTTTATATAACTAAAAAAAGTTCCCCTGGCCTATGACTTCTTTCATCAGTTATCCTCATAACTTACTGCCTCTTTCAGATCTTAATTCTCATATGCCCTTCTCAAAGAGGCCTTCCCTAATCATTTTAAATGCAAATCCTATTTTAAATTGAAAATTACTCATATTACCAATCCTTCTTCACTGCTTTTCCTCTTATAGCACTACCACAATCTAACATGCTATGTATTTTGCTGGTTTATTTCCCCACTGAAAGGTGCCATAGGGCAGAGATTTTTGTAGTTTTGTTCACTGCTGTTTTCTTGGTACATAACATCATGCCTGGCACGTAGTAGCCCCTCAGTAAATAGTTACTGAGTGAGTTGGTTTTTCCCTATTATAGCTATATATAGCTATTGTAGCTCTAAATCTAGATTTTAAATCATTTCACTTTCAGAATTTTGAAGGGATCATTTCTTCATCTTCTGGTGTTTAGTGTTATTAATGTGAAATATAATGTCAGTCTGATTCTTTTTCCTTTTATAGTGACCTGTGTCTTCTCTTTCTGAAAGCTTTGGTTCCCTTGGATCTCTGGACATTCTCAACAATGTACATAGGTGTGCAGTTTTTTCACTGATTCTAGTTGGCACTTAGGAAGCCCTTTCAGTTAAGATTGTGGTTTTCCAGCTCTGGGAAATTTTATTCTTTAAAAAAAATTCTTTTCCTGATTTTTCTCTATATTATCTACAATTCCTATTTGTCATCAAACTTTTCTTTTCTTTTAATGTTCCATTTTCCTTATTTTTTTTATTTATAATTGTACGTCGCTTTAAGCTTTGATATGTTTGATATGAGTGTTTAAACAGTGAAATCTGGCCTACTGTTTTCTTTGACTGAAATACCAAATAGTAGGCTAAAGTAGGATAAATTGATTTAATATTTGTATTTTATTACTAATAATAATGACAAAGGTGACTTATCACATCAATAGGAAAATGTAATATTCATCAGTAAATGATTAGTGGTTTACGCGAAAAGGACAGTCTGATTTCCCATCAGGCACTATATATTTTAAATATTACGTAATAAGAAAATATGACACATTCATAAAATTTATGAGTAGGGATGTATATCACAGTATTATTTATAATATGGGGATGGCATAAATGTCTGATAGGATAATACATTAATAAGCTGTCATATTGGTACTGTGAAGTGCTTTGCAGCCACTAACAACTCTATTTTCAAAGAACGTTTAGTGACATTGGAAATGATAGATTATCCCAATTATTTATATTTATGTGTGTGTGTGTATGTATGTGTGTATATATGTGTATATACATACACAGACAAATTTTCACACATAACATGTTTAAAGAAAAAGACTAATGGAAAATATTCAAAATATTAATATAGGTCCATAATCTCTTATGTGAAATCCTTGGGCCCATATGTATTTCTGAATCCCCAGTTTTTTAGATTTTTGGAGCAGTGATATATGCATTTACATAATAGCATCTAGAAAAGTGCTCTATAATCAAACACATTAATATTTCTGCAGTGAAACGTGACTGTTCACATTAAGTAGAACACATAAAGTCTATAAATAGGTGCATGTCAGTTGAGGTCACATTTTGCTGCTAAATAAGTTTGTGCCAAACTTAAAAAAACTTCCTAATTTTTCTACCTTTTTGGATTTTAGTGTTATTTATATTTTGGATCAGTAGTAATTAATTTAGGCAATGAGATTATGAATGATTTTTAAAATTTTGTTTTTTATAATTTTCATATATTCCCATATTTATAAGATCATACACATATGTATGTTACAAAAAAATATTTTAGTAGCAAATTTAAAATTGTGACTATATGTACTTAATTAGGTCTTCTGTTAAATCTTTGCCTTCCTGGAGAAAGGGAGAAGGGCCAAATTCACCAGAAGATACTAATTCATTGATTTAGCAAATACTTATCCACTAACTACTATTTTAATAAATATAGATAACCTTATAAGTTTTCAGAGAAATTAATATTTCAAACCATGGTATAATGCCATCTCACACTCTTCTTATTGTCAGAAATTTAATAATTCTGAGCAGTTGTTCACCAGGATGCCAAGGAGAAGTAGGGAATTTCATACATTGCAGAGTGGGTGTGATTGATACAAGCACTTTGGAAAGCAACTTGGTAACATCTAGTGAAGCTGAAGTTGTGTGTCTGTGGAACCTCTTCCACATCATGTGACTTGTCATCAGTTTATACTGTTTGAGAGTGGAACCTTTTCAGTTTCTCCTACCACATCTGGCCCCCTAGCATTTTATTCACTATAATTTTACATTCTGGCATTACTGGGTTCTCACTAACTGATTTTTTTTCTTTTTTGGGGTAGTATATTTGCTATTCAATAACTTGCATCTTGAACCTTTTTACAAAATATGGCCTTTTTTTTTAACAAAAACTTTACTTTTGTTTGTTTTGATATTCTAATAGCCATGCAGATATTCAGCACCTTTACTTGTCAAATGTGATGTGTAGTTAAGTGTCTCTTCAATTTTGCTGGGACCGTTGCTGCTATTTTCCATAGACAAGCACAGTGCAAATAGGATGACTTGTATTACCAACCAGAATTGTCTGTGGGCCTAGGCATAGAAACCAGCTCTTTCATTGTATATTTTCTCAAAAGTCACCACATTTTTCTTATTTGTCAGGTTTTGTGAATCACTTTCTTCCACTTCAGAATTGTTTTATGTATCTCTTTAAATTGAAAATGTTAAAAGGCAACAGCGAGCTTTTTAGACTCAACTTTTTATTCATTCAACAAACATTGAGCGCCTATGTGTATAAAGATCAAGAATACAGTATGAATACAACCTAATCCTGTCTTCAAGGAACTTAAGACCTAGCAAGTAAACTGGCCTGAGTGTAGTGTGAAAACTGCTAAGGTAGTTAAGTAGGGGTTGGATAGAGTTAAGTAGAGGTCTTCCAAGTCAGAGGTCAGTAACCCTTTTTTGTCAAGGACCAGATAGTATATATTTTAGACTTTTTGGGCCATGCACTTCTGTCACAGCTACTCATCTCTGCTGTCATTGCATGAAGGCAGCCGTAGATGAAACATAAATGAATGAGTGTGGCTATACACCAATAAAACTTTTTTTATGGACACTGAAATATGAATCACATATGATTTTCATCTGTCACAAAATATTCTTTTTTAATTTTTTTGACCATTTAAAGGTATGAAAACCATTCGTAGCTCTCAGACTGTACAAAAAGAGATGGCAGGCCAAATTTGGCTCACTGGCCGTAGTTTGCCAACCCTTCTTCTAAATCTTTGAATTACAGGATATTATTGAATGTGCCTCTTTCTGATAGCCTATCCAATCCCAGCTTTCATTTACTAGGAGAGTTTAGCAACCTACCGGCTTTAGGAATATTGAAAGTCTCAGTGCTAATCCCGTTGGTTTCTGAGTATCCCTGATATTTTGAATAATAGTCTTGTTTCTGTAAAGATAATAAAAACAACAATAATAACACTGTTGCATTGATGATATGCAAGTTACTCCAGCACACAAATTCCAACCTAGGTTGTTGACAGGGGCCAAGCATAAGGCCTGAGTGTGTGGAAAACAGGGAGTTGTGTGAATTGGGGCAAAGTGAACAGCACATGCCTCGTCTAAAACAGTCAACAGCCACTGCTTAGCTCCATCCAGTAGTGGAAATGCGGCCCCAGTGTTCCTGATGAAAAACAGCCAAGAAAGGCCAGAAATCCAGACTTATATGTTAAATTTCCCAGTTGTTTAATGTGGTAACAAATCTGTTGTTTTTTTTATTCTTTCCTTTTAACATTGTGAATCAAATCAAACCATCTTTAGGTCTCATTTAAGCGGGCTGGCAACTTGCCATCTCCATTCTAGGAAGTTTGTTTTACTATTTAAAACGACCTTTTAGAGAATGTGCATTAATGATTTTCTTTTGAAATTTTAAATTTCAGAGGATAAATATTTTCATCATAATACTGAAAATTATTGTTAAAGCGGTTGTAAATAATACGTCAAATGCAGATTTCTATACGTGATGTTCACATGTTCAGCTGTCGTAAGTCCGGGCTTAAACGTATCCAGTACTTGAAGCTTTCCCCTGTAGCTGACGGTGTGGTCACAGCTTTTTTTTTCTTTTTGTTAACAGCTTTGTTAAGATACAATTCACATACCGTACAAATCAACCATTTAAAGTCTTCAGTTTGTTTATTTTTAGTATATTCACAGAGTTGTGCAACTGTCACCATAACCATTTTTATAACGTTTTCATCACCCCAAAAAGAAACCCCAAACACTTTAGCTATTACCCTCCCAGTTCCCCCATCCTGTCCTAGGCAACCACTCATGTACTTTGTTTATTATAGATTTGCCTGTTCTGGATAGATACTTAATTAGAATCATACGATATGTGGCCTTTCATGTCTGGCTTCTTTCACTTAGCATAATGTTTTCAAGGTTCATCCATGTTGTAGCATAAATCAGTACTTCATTTTCTTTTATTGCCAAGTATTATTCCATTGTATGGATATACGATGTTTTGTTTGTGCAAGCATCGGTGGGTGGACTTTAGAGTTCCCACGTTTTGCCTGTTATGCATAATGCTGCTGTGAGCACTCATGTACAGGTTTATGTGTGGGCATGTGTCTTCATTTCTCTTGGGCGTATACTTAGGAATGGAATTGCTGGGATCTGTGCTAACTCTGTGTTTAACTTTTTGGGGAATAGCCAAACTTCCAAAGCAGCTGCACCAATTTACATTCTCACCGGCGGTGTTGGATAGTGTCAGTCTTCACCGGCGGTGTTGGATAGTGTCAGTCTTTCCGCATCCTTGTCAACAACACTTGTTATATCTGACTTTTTGATTATAGACATCCTAATGGGTGTAAAGTGATATCTCACTGTGGTTTTGATTTGCATTTCCCTGATGACTGATGATGTTGAGCATTTTTTCATGTGCTTCTTGGACATTTGTATATCTTCTTTGCGAAGTATCTATTCAGCTTGTGCATTTTTTAATTGGGTTATTTGTCTTTTTATCAATGAATTGTAAGAGTTCTTTATATGTTCTGGATACAAGTTCCTTAGCTGATAAATGATTTGCAGATATTTTCTCCCATTCTGTAGTTGTCCTTTCACTTTCCTAATAGTGTCCTTTGAAGCACAGAAGTTTTTAATTTTGATGAAGGCCAATTTATCTTTTTTATTTTTTTCTGTTTCTTGTGCTTTTGGTGTCATATCTAAAAAATCATTGCCAAGTCCAAGGTCACCAAGATTTGCCCTATGTTTTCTTCCAAGAGTTTTATAATTTTCGCTTTATAGATCTGTGATCCGTTTTGAGTTAATTTTTGCATATGGTGTGAGGTGGGGAAGAGGTTATAAATCACAGGCTTTTAACCTCAAAATTCAAAACAAAGATACAGTGTCTGAAAATACTCATAAATAAATACATAAGTAAGTGGCAGGAGATACATGAAACAAGACTGCCCAGGTATTAATAATTTTAAACCTAGGTGATGGGATTTATTATGCTTTTTTCTCTACAATTTTGTTTGAAAATATCCATAATGTTTTTCTAAATATCAGTTTGTAGAGTTTCTTACCATCATTAATTGCATTAGCCTGCCATCTGTATCCTTAACATGGCTTGCTGTTGGGCTTTTAGTTATTAGATGGCCATAAGCACAGGTTCAGTTGTAACTATGAAAATATTACTTACAATAAGAAAAACTGTGAAATCAAGATAACAAATTAAGCTAAAACGTTTTTATCCCAAGGTCTCTAAATACTTGATTTACCTAAAACTTTTACCCTGCTTAGAATTTTATGAACAGTATGTTTAAGTGTGTTATATACAGATTTGTGTAAAGTTTACAGATTTCTACAGTGTACTCCTCAGACTTGTATTGAGGGGCAGCTTTTCTAGAGAACGCTGGGGGGCAATCCTTTTTTGCCTCAGGTAAGCTTGCAATTTGAACAATGTTAAACTGATTTCCTTACAAGACTTCTCAAGACCTTTTGATATGCAAATACATATCTTAAGTCTTTAAGATTTGGCCAGCAGTGTTTTTTGTTTGTTTGTTTTGTTTTGAGGAAGGTTAGCCCTGTAACATCTGCTGACAATCCTCCTCTTTCTGCTGAGGAAGACTGGCCCTGAGCTAACATCCATGCCCATCTTCCTCCACTTTATACGCGGGACACCTGCCACAGCATGGCCTGCCAAGCGGTCCCAGGATCCAAACCGGTGAACCCCGGGCCGCTGAAGTGGAACGTGCACACCTAACCGCTACGCCACTGGGCCAGCCCCTGGCAAGAAGTGTTTTTTAAGGTTATTTGGCTACTGGTGTACCCTGGAATAGTTTGGAAAATGCTGGCCTACATACTTAAAATCACATTACGTTATACATATCCAGTTAAGTAGCTTAAGTTATCGCTTGATTATAATTACCCTGATGGTTGTCATTTCTTAAAATTTCTCCTTCTTAATGTCTATCCTTTTCTATGGCTCTTATTTATTTCTTTATTTTCCTCATATATTTATTTGTCTAACTACTAAAAGTGACCATATTTTGAAGTTGCTATTTCTCTCTGTAGGTGTGGGTTTGTAAGACTGTTGGAAAGTATTTTCAATTAATTACGCCTTTAAAATAGAAATTATGACTTTATCTTTGTACTTGTTATTTTAACTAGTAGCATTTGCAAAACATGCAAAGGAGAGCAATGTTTGAGAATTAGAACCATTAGGTATATTTCAGTATCTTTCTAAATGAATTTTGCTTTATTCTGGAAAACTTAGAAAATGTAGCTAAAGGAATAATCAGCAAACTTTAAAATCATTCAAAGTTGTGCCACTCAGAGATAATCATTAGCATCTTAACTTTTTGATAAAAGTAACACTTATACATGGAAAAAAAAAATCCTCAAACTTTATTGAAAGGTATAAAATGAAAGCCTCCCGATTTAGTTCCCAGCGGACTGCCCCTACCCCAGATCATTGGGGCTTTTCTCCTAAGGTAACCACAGGCAGTGGTTTCCCTGGTGTCCTTGGTTATTTGTTTCTTGAGTATCCTTTGTTGTTTGTTTATATTTATGACTACATAAAAATTATACCTATTTTGTACTTAATTTTTTCACTTTGAGGTATTTCAGGATGAGTGTATGAAGGTCACATAGTATTCTGCTGTTAACTTTTTGTTGTATTTCCTTCTGTCTGTGTCAGTAACACAAGATTATGAAGGACAGGAGCCTTGTTTGCACACTTCAAGATACCAAACCTGAATTTTAGTATTTTAATATTTAGTGTGTAGTTTATGTGGTGATTTAAATCCTTACTTAAAGTCTGACTTCAAACCCTCCCAGGTAGTTGACAAAAGAATTTTTTTTTTAGATTTATGAACTTATATTAAGTCCTGTTGATACCGAACCTGAAGTGAGTTCGTTCACCTGTTGTGCAGCAAGCCAGTCTCTGACATGGAGGGTAGTGGAAGAAAGTAGGAATTTTATTATTGCACAGCGCTGAGCAAGGAGAGAGCGCAGCTAATGCTGAAATTGCAAACTCCCTGAAAAGCTGAAAGTAAGGGTTTTTATTTGGGGTTTTAGGTAGGGGAGGAGGAGCACATGGCCTTGCTGGTCAGAGCTTTTCCACCGGCATGTATTTGGTCTTGAGACTACTTGCAGTGGGGAGGAGGAGGAGATGCTAAGGAATCCAGGTGGCTGTCCTTGGCTGTGTCTGTCTCCATGGAGGATAGTGGATTCTGGACCCAGGGAGCCAGGGGGTAAGCAGGGAATGAGTGCTTTGGTTTTAACCCCCATATATACTGGGTTTAATGTAGGGGAACTCATATCAGGGCCGGTATCACTATTAGAATATGAAAATTAAATGATGTTTTGAAATGCATTTAAGAATTTTCTTTGAAAATGATTAGACTTTAGTGCAAAAGTCATGCTGTAATATGATTTTTAAATTCCATTCCAGCAACATAGATCTAGAAGTAAGTAAGCAAGCCATGTGGAGAAAGCTGCTTTTAGTATGTGTGGACCGTGAAGGCTTTTTCTTCTGTTCTTTAGATAATGTGTATGTAGGAATGGTAGTGTTTTCTTGGACTGCACTTTACTTTTATATTGAAACTTTGATTACCCAGAACTAGGGGAGATTGAGCTATTATGGTTAATTGAATTTTGGTTATCTGAGGAGTAATCAGTAGAACTTTGGATTGCTCTATTCCTTATTGTGGAAAACCGTCCTGATCTTTATCAATACCTGTTCTTGCTTTAGTAAAGAAATAGTTTGGAGCCAGCCCTGCTGGTCTAGTGGTTAAAGTTCCGAGCTCTCTGGCCCGGATTTGTTTCCAGGTCATGGAACCACACCATGCATGTGTCAGTTGCCATGCGGTGGTGGCAGCTCACACAGAAGAACTAGAAGGATTTACAACTAGGATATACAACTGTGTACTGGGCTTTGGGGAGAAAAAAAAAAGAGGAAGACTGGCAACAGATGTTGGTTCAGGGTGAATCCTTCCCTGCAAAGAAAATAAAAAGAAATACTTGTTTGCTTCCACTACTTGTCTGTGAGAGAACTGTGTCTAAGTTCTCTGTCCCAATCCCTCACACAAGGAAGGTCAGACAGAATTAAGTGCACAGTAAATGCTTAGTGTAATAATTTTGTGGTTGAAAGTAATCTTTCTTCATTTTGGATTTGGCATGCAATATACTGATTTTTTTCCCAGTAAACTGAATTTTTACTATTATGTTATTTCAATTATAATGCTTCAAGTACATCTACAAAGGTTTCGAAAACATATATCAAATTTTAAAAAAGACAGAAATGTTAGTGTTGTTTTTACATTGTAAATACAATTATTATAATGGAATGTGTTTTTAATTAAAAATTTAAGAATTTCATGCTTTGATAGAGTACCCTTGCTTTAGGCAGGTATAGTATTAAGGACATGAAGATCATACTTACATCTATGGCTAAAGGATTTTTCTTCCCTTCTCTCCATCTAGTGCATATACTTTGGTATTTTAAATATGTTTTACATTTACATAGTTTCTTTGTTTCTTGTGGTCTCTGTGCTAGAGAGAAAGTTAATCCTCCAAAACATTTTTTGTTTATTTATAGATTGGTCAAAGAAAAAATGATGTATGAAAAAGAAGCAAAACAGCAAGAAGAAAAGATTGAAAAAATGAAGGCTGAAGATGGTGAAAATTATGCCATTAAAAAGCAGGTAAAATTATGTCTTAAACAGTAATAGCTAACGTTTACAGAATAGTGTATTAACTAATGCATTAAGAGCCCTCTGAGAAGGTCCTGTCATTTATTTACTTACTATTAAAACCTCCATTTAAAAATAAGGCAACTGAACACAGGTTAACTAATTTGCCAGTCACACAACTGCTGAGTGGCACGGCTGGGGTTTGAACACAGGCATTCTGGCTCTAGATTTTGTACTCTTAACCTTTAAGCTATATTTCCTCTCCAGTTTTAAGTATTAAATATAAAAATAGCCCAATCTTATATTAAATATACTTATGTATTAACAAACACAAATGTTTTCCCCAAACTGATGTGAAAACCACCAAAATAAAATACACATATATTGCACTTTTCAGTGGCTACTTCTGACTATCCTCATGACAAATTTCAGTCTCCTTAGCTTTGCATACAAGACTCTTCTTGCTTCTGGTACCTGCTTATCTCTCCAGCGTCCTCTCTTGCCAATCCCTGCCTGGACCTCTTAGGTCCTGCCTTTTAGTTTCCTGAACATCCCTTTTCTCTTTTGCCTGTGAGATACCGTGTGTGTCTGGGATGTTCTTCCTACTCTTCCTCCCTTTTCTCTCCTTATTAATTCCTATTCATCCTTTAAACCTCTTCTGCACTCCCCTCAGCATGGAGTTAGGTGCCCCTCCTCTGTAGTCCCATAACACCTTATTCATTTCCGTCATAGCACTTATTGAATATTCACTCTTGGCTGACACTTGTTTCATAATTCTTTGAGAAAATAGAGGCCGTCAGGGGAACTTCCTCATATTCCCACCACAGAATCTATCAGCCTACCTGCATCTGGACCCATGCTACCTTCCTTCCTGTGAGAGTGGGTTATATGCCCTAGCCCTTGTCACAGCTGTCAGTGACATTATTATTTCTTTGCCATCTTACATAACCTCAACAGCAATTGACACGAGTAACCACTCTCTCCTTGAAAGACTCTTTTATATTGGCATCTTTGGTAGAACAGCCTCCTGCTTTTCATGCTGTTTCACTGCCATTACTCCTCAGTCTCCTTTGCTGAAACTCTCCCCCCCACCCCCAACTCTCTCTCTCTTCCTCTGTCCCTCCCCCCCACCCCCGCCCTCTCTCTCTCTCTCTATATATATTCTTCTTGTTTTAACCTTCTATCTACAATCCCTCACTAGGTAATCTCATACTGTCCTGTAACTTTAAGTACCATGTTTATGCCCATTCATTTATTTACTCAACAGATATTTATTGAACCTCTGCTACTTGCCAAATACTGTTCCAGGCACTCTTTTAGGCATGGCATTAAAAACAATGCCAAAAAAAAAAAAAAAACAAAACCCCTAGAGTCCCTGTTTACTTGGCCTTCATTCTAGCGCCAGTATCTCCCAAATTTATATCTCTGGGCCTGACCACTCCTGAAGAATATAGCCAACAGTCACCTACTTGACATATCCTCTTGGGTGTACAAAATAAAAATCTTGGTCTTCTCTCAACCCAGCTGACCCCCAAAAACAAAAGCTGTTCCTTCTCTTGTTTTCCCCTTCTCAGTAAATAGTACCTGCATTCATCCAGAGACCCAGGCCAAAAATTTAGTGGGTCTCTTCTTGATGCTTCTCTCTCTTTCTAATGACCACATCTAACACCACCAAGTCCTGTTTCTTATTCCCTCTGTTTCTTTCTCTACAGCCTCTATCCTAGTCCAGTCCACTATCATCTCTTGGCTGTACTATTGCAAAAACCTCCTAGTTGTCATAGCGCTTTGTCTCTTGACACCCTTCATTTCTTTCCCACCACAGCAGCCAGGGTGATCACTTTAAGATGTACATCAGATCACTTGCTTCTTTACTTAAAACCCGTGTCCAGTGCATTTAGAATAAAATCTAGATGACACTAGGAAACAGGAGAGTATAAATGAGCAGACTATATCTCAGATATACAGATTATATATGTACAGAATATACAGATTATATCTCAAGACTTAGTCAGCTTTATGAGCTCACAGTGGTTTTCATCATATAAGTTATGTTACAAATGGGAATAATGCACACTTAAGCCAGACTTAATTATGCAGAATTAATCACTTAAAATGCATTTTTCTGTCAGTAGTTGCTCTCTGGTGCGAAAGGAGTGCAGTGGCACCCGGAGCATCATCTTCTTCTGGCTCTCCAGGAAGAAAACGTTCTTACTTTCTTGAGCTTCTAGGAGAGCTTGCCTTCCTCCATGTGTGGTATAGCAAAGGACATTTGTGTGTCAGATATTCATAAATTGGGGAAGGACTTGTAAACAGATGTGTAGATATAACATGTCCCCTGATGTGTTGACCTTTATGAATTAACTGCTCTTCGTAAGGATTTACATATGGAATGTAACTTTTTGATTCTTAAAATTATGATAGTTAAATGCTTCTTTAATATATACTCCCATTAATATTCGAATCACTGTTGTGCCTCCCTCACTCTGTTGTCATCTTCTGTTGATTTCCCCCATCAAGTGAGAAACGCTATGACGTAGCATGCAGCGTTATTTCATCCAGGTCCTTCTTGGACCCCGTCAGGCTTATATTCCTAGCTGTGTAACTAGTGACCTCATTTAGTTCTTTCTTTGCCTTGTTCTTCGCATCACCAATAATATATTAAAAAATTTCCCTGTAGCTAGAGTAGGAGTTGTAAGTTACATGGGGTGGGGAATAATTGTGTTCCCTTTCTAAATAAAGTTCTATAAATAATATCACAGAGTACTGTTTTATTTCATTTATATACTGATCATCTTTCAATAAAATCACTACTTTATAAAGGATTAACTCTACTGAATCCTGTGTTCTAATTGTTATTTAAAAGTATTTGCCACTTACTGGTTATATCATTAACTACATATGCAGGTGTAAAATGGAAAAAATTTTGTTCAAAAGTCCTTTCTGCACTCAGCCATGTTAAAATCTTTTGTCACAGTGGTCATGGTTTATAACATGATTTCTTAGATTCATAGTCAAGCTAGTACTTATATTCAAAAATACCACCCCATATCTAATTACAGAACAATAAATTTTTCTGTTTGCTGCTGTTGTCAACCTGCAGTGTATACAGTTGTCAGCTGCAATTTTGTTTCAGAGTCTTATGAAACCTTGTAGGCTGGGTCAGCCTGCATGCTTTTCTCACTTTCCTTTTCCCAGCTTAGCTGTTCTGTGGCCAGTCATTCATGGTTTTTATTGTGTGCAACAGGAGTTGCATTGCCAGAAGCACTGTTCTATGCCTGATTGTCGGTCATGGTTTCTTGACATTTGCTATGTCCCTCATAGGACATACCAAGGAAGCCGCGTGCTGCTTATTGTGGGTCCTCTACTCTTCTCCCTGTGTGTCCTCCTCTTCCCAGCTGAATGCCCTCCTCAGCCGCTTCTCACTACCTTGGCTCTTCTCTCCCTTGGAACCGTTTTGCTCTGGCTTTCCTAGATCTTTCAGACTGGCCCTATTTTGTAACACACACTTAAGATGCTGACTGTTGGAGCTGGCCCTGTGGCCGAGTGGTTAAGTTTGCGTGCTCTGCTTTGGTGGCCCAGGGTTTTGCTGGTTCGGATCCTGGGCGCAGACATGGCACTGCTCATCAGGCCGTACTGAGGCAGTGTCCCACATAGCACAACCAGAGGCACTCACGACTAGAATGCACAGCTATGTACTGGGGGGTTTTAGGGAGAAGGAAAAAAAAAGAAGAAGAAGATTGGCAAAGATGTTAGCTCAGGTGCCATTCTTTAAAAAAAAAAAAACATGCTCTCTGTCGGTCCCTACCAAACTTTTTACCTGAAATTGGTTGCCAAAATTGGTCTCTCCTGGACGAGGCCTAATTTCAGTTCTTTTAAAATAAATAACTAGACAGGAGTTTTAGCATGCTAAGAGGCCAAAATGCCAGTCAGTCAGAGTTGTCCTGCCGTCCTTTTCTTTTCTGGCTAAACGCTGTAACACAACATTCAGATATGGCCTGGATTGATTTTAGCCCTCTGCTGATGCTTTCCCTCTTCTCCTGCACTCTCCTCATCCACACTTAGGGATGGCACAGAGGATTTTGCCCTCAACCAGTGAAGATATTCTGATCCTTTTTTTTGAAACCTATCCTGGAGCAGAAATGATTGGCAATAATGACAAACATATGTCTGTTATTTCACCTGAGGCATGATTCATCTCTTATTTTCCAGAAGTAATATTAAAAAACAAACTGGCACAATTTTTCAACCAAGATTTCTCACAAAAACTTTGCAATTGCAGTCACGTGAAATTTGTCTTTTGGAGAAAGATGCACACATTTTTTGTAATTTACTTGAAACATGAGTTAATACCATTTTATTTTTATTTTATTTTTTTGTGAGGAAGATTGACCCTGAGCTAACATCTGTTGCCAATCTTCCTCTTTTTACTTAAGGAAGATTGTCGCTGAGCTAACATCTGTGCCAGTCTTCCTCTATTTTGTGTATGGGATGCTGCCACAGCGTGACTTAATGAGCATATGTACGACTGTGCCTGGGATCCAAACCTGAGAACCCCAGGCCACCAAAGCAGAGTGCATGAACTTAACCACTATGCCACTGGGCTGGCCCTGATAACTTGTTTTCTTAAAAATGAAAGGGAAGTTTTTTTCACTAAATATATATGTAAAATAATAGGCTTCAGTCTACAAAGAGAAATTTGACCAAGGGTCTCTCACAAGGCTAATTCGGCAAGAAACACCATATTTTTTTAAATGAATAATAAAAATACATTTAAAATAACTTCCAGTGGTACAAGAAAATGTTATTGTGTCTTGGAACATGTGCTCAGGTTTATAAATAGTGTTCTATTTGTACATTTGCTTTTTTGTTTTTCATTATAGATTCATAGGAAGTTGCAAAAAATGTTTAGGGAGGTCTCATATACTCTTCACCACTCCTCCTACAATGTTATGTTAGCTTCTTACAGAATTATATTACAATTCCAAGCCATGAAACTGACGTTGTTACACCAAGAGCTTACTTATGTTTCACTAGTTATACATGTCCTCATTTGTGTGTGTATGTGTTTATGTGTATAATTCTACACGATTCTATCACATGTAGCATATGTAACTACCACCACAATCAAGGTGGAGAACAATTCATCACAAGACTGCCTTGTGCTCTTTATAGCCCCTATTCTCTCTACACCCTAAACCCTAAATAATTAACACTCTTTCAAGAATGTTGTAAAACGTGGAATGGAATCATACAGTATGTAACCTTTTGAAATTGGCTTTTTCTACTCAACATAATTCCTTTGAGGCCCATCGAAGTCACTGAGTGTCAATAGTTGGTTCCTTGTTATTCCTGCATAGACTTCCACAGTAAGGAGGTCCCTCAGTCTCACCAAGGCAGGACGCTTGGGTTGTTTCTAGGTCTTGTTATGAAAAAAGCTCCATGAACATTCATGTACAATTTTTACATGAACATAAATTTTCATTTCTCTGGGATAAGTGCCCAAGCAATTGCTGGGTCGTATTGTACATTTTTTGTTTTAAAAGAAACTGCCAAACTCTTTTCCAGAGTGGCTGTGCCATTTTACATGCCTACCGGTGATGTGTGAATGGTTTGATTTTTCCACATTTTCACCAACATTTGGTGTTACTTCTGTTTTTTGTTTTGGCATTTAGCCATCACCTACATGATAGGTGTTGATGATATCTGATTGTGATTTTAATTTGGATTTCTGTAATGGTTAGTAATGTTGAACATCTTCTTATTTGCTTATTTGCCATCTGTATATCCTCTCCAGTGAAATGTTTATTCATGTCTTCTGCCCACTTTCTCACTGGATGCTTTGGTTATTTACTGCTGAGTTTTAAAAGTTCTTTATACATTCTAGATAAATGCTCTTTCTTTGTTGGATATGTGGTTTGCAGATATTTTCTCTGTAATTGTCTTTTTAACCTCTTAACAGGGTCTTTCACTGAGCAGTAGTTTTTGACTTTCAGAACGTCTAGTTTATAGCTAATGCTTCCTTTTGTGAATCTTACTTTTGGTCTCTAGACTGAGGCCTCTTTGCCTCATCGTGGGTCCTGAAGATTTTTTTTTTTTAATTCTAAAAGTTGTGTGAAGTTTTTTTGTTTTTGTTTTGCTGAGGAAGATTTGCCCTGAGCTAATATGTGTGCCAGTCTTCCTCTAATTTGTATGTGGGTCAGCGCCACAGCATGGCTGCTGACGAGTGGTGTGCGTCTGTGCCCACAACTGAATCTGGGCTGCTGAAGCGGAGTGCACCAAACTTAACCATTAGGCCACAGGGCCGGCCCCAAAGTTGTGTAGTTTTATGCCTGACATTCAAGGCTTTGATCAGTTTTGAGTTAATTTTTATATAGGTTGTGACGTTTAGTTTGAGGTTCAGCTGTTTACCTGTGGGTGACCAGTTGCTCCAGCAGCATTTATTAAAAAGGGTATCCTTCCTCCATTGAATTGCCTTTGTACCTTTGTCAAAAAACAGTTGAATACACTTGTGTGGGTCTATTTTGGAGTTCTCTCTTCTGGTCCATTAATCTGTGTCCAGCCCTTTACCAATACCATACTGTCTTGATTACTGTAGCTATATATAGTAAGCATTAACATTGGGAAGAGTGAGTCCTTTCTCTTTCTTCTTTTTTTCCAGAAACTGTTTTAGCTATTCTAATTCCTCTGCTTTTACATAAAATTTTAAAAATAAGTTTGTCTATGTCTATAAAACACCTTGCTAAGATTTTGATGGGAATGGTGTTAAACCTATAGATCAATTTGGGACAGAATTGACATCTTTATTACGTTGAGTCTTCCAATCAACGAACATGGTAAGTCTCTCCAATTTATTTAGGTCTGACTTCTTTTGTCAGTATTTTGTAATTTTCAACATACAGATCCTTCACACATTTTGTTAGATTTATACCTAAGTATTTCATTTTCTTTGAAGCTATTGTAAATGGTATTGTTTTTAGTTTCAGCTTCCACATACAGTGTTTGTTGTTAGATATAGAATTGTAATTGATTTTTGTGTGTTGATCTTGTAACCTGTGACCTTGCTAAACTTGATTATTAGTTCTGGGAGGTTTTTTTTGCAAATTCCTTCTGATTTTGTATGTAGACAATAATGTCATTTGCACGTATGGACAGTTCTATTTCTTGCAATCTGGATGTCTTTTATTTCTTTTTCTTGCCTTATTGCTCTGGCTAGGACTTACAGTACTATGTTGAATAAGAGTGGTGAGAGTGGATATCCTTACTTTGTTCCCAATCTTAGGGAGATAACATTCAGTCTTTTACAGTTAAGAATAAGGTTAGCTATAGGTTTTTTTGTAGATGGTCTTTTTCAAGTGGAGGGAATTCCCCTCTGTTCCTAGTTTGCTGACTGCTTTTGTCATGACTGGGTGTTGGATTTTGTAAATGCTTTTTCTGTGTTACTTGATAAGATCATATGAGTTTTCTTTGGCCTGTTGATATTGTGGATTACATGGGTTAATTTTAAAATATTGAACCAGCCTTGCATACCTGCTTGATCACTTGACCATGATGTATAATTCTTTTCATACATTGCTGTATTCGATTTGCTAATATTTTGTTGAGGGTTCTTGCATCTAAGTTTACGGGAGATAATGGTCTGCAGTTTTCTTATTTTATACTGTCTTTGGTTTTGGTATCAATACTCTTCTCATAAAGTGAATTGGGAAATGTTCCCTCCTCTTTTCTTGGAGGATTTGTGTAAAATTGGTGTTAATGTTTCTTTAAATATTTGATAAAATTGTCCAGTGGGACCATCTGGGCTCGGAGAGTTCTTTTTCAGGAACTTCTTAGTTACAAGTTCAATTTCTTTAATGATTATAGAACTATTAAGGTTATCAGTTGAATTTTGGTGATTCGTAGTTTTCAAGGAATTAGTTCATTTCTTCTAAGTTGTTGAATTAACGAACATAATGAACAATATTATAAAATTGTTCATGGAGTTTCTTTTTCCTCCTTTTATTGGTTTCAAGATCTCTAGTGATATCCTCTATTTTGTTACTGATATTGGGGATTTGTGCCTTCTTAATTTATCTTTGTCAGTCTTAATTAGAGGCTTATCTTTTTTGCCAAAATAATCAGCTCTTTGTTTCACTGATTTTTCTCTATTGTTTTTCTGTTTTTAATTTCATTGATTTCTGATCTTATTTTTAATTTCATTCCTTCTACTTATTTTAGGCTTTTTTTGCTGTTCTTTTTCTAGTTCTTGAAGTAATAACTTAGATTTTTAATTTGAGATCTTTCCTCTTTCCTAATGTTAACATTTAGTGCTATAAATTTCCCTCTTAACACTCTTAGCTGAAACCCATGAAATTTGATGAGTTGTATTTTCATTTATCTATATATTTCTGGTTTCTTTTGAGACTTTCTTGTTGACCTATGGGTTATTTGGAAGTATGTTGCTTAATTTCTAACTGTTTGAAGATTTTCCTGCTCTCTTTCTGTCACTGATTTCTAATTTTATTCCAATATAGGCATATATATACTGTGTTTTTTAAATTTGTTGAGATTTTTGTCTGTTTTGTTTTTATTGTTGTTTGACCCAGGATATTGTGTATTGGTGTGAATGTTTCATGGGTGCTTGAAATGTATTTGTATTTTTCCTTTTTAGGTAGAGTGTAATATAAAAGCCAATTAGAGATTGTTGTGTGATGGTGTTGTTCAGTTCTTTTGTATTTTTGCTGATTTTTTTTGTCTAGTGCATCTGTCAGTTGCTAAGAGTGGGGTGTTGAAATCCTCACCTCTATTTGTGGATGTGTTTGTCCCTCCTTTTAGATTTATCAGTTCTTGTTTTTGTATTTAATGTTTGCATGATATGTCTTTTTCCATCCTTTCATTTTCAATCTATCTGTTTCATTACATTCGAAGTGAGTTTCTTGTAGACAATAAATAGTTGGGTCCCATCTGTAATTCTCTGTTTTTTTGCTGGTGAATTTAGACCATTTGTATTTAAAGTAATTATTGTTATGTTAGGTCTTTGACTCATGGAATTCTTCTTACATCCTTAACCATTCAGCAATAACCACAACACATAAGTCAAATGAATTTCTTTCTTTCTTTCTTCCTCTCCCTCTCCTCTCCTTTCCCCTCCCTTTCTTCATTCCTTTTTTTTTTATTCATGGCGGGTGCCTGGGTCCTAAGGGTAGAATTTTCCAAAAGTGAGCATTCCAACAGGCCCATGAGGAACCTCCAAGGCTTCCTAAAACCTAGACTCAGGTCTCAAGTCTCAGAATGCCACTTCTACCACATTCCATTGGTCTCACGGGGCCAACCCAAATCCAGTATAGGAGGTGACTGCGCAAGGGCCAGGAATACCAGGAGGTGAAGATCATTGGGTGCCATCTTTGAGACTGGCTACCACTACCGCTAATTCATATGCTCAAGTTAAAATCAGAGTCACAGACTAATTCAGACCCTGTCAACTAGCTCATCACTCTGAGATGCAACTTTGTCATTTGTAAATTGAGGTCATCTAGTGGACTAGATTTCCACTTAGGTCTCTACTGACTCGGTCATTCTCCATCTGTTTCTCAGTTAGTATCTTTATATCTTTTTTTTCCCCAGCTTGATTGAGGTGTATAGCTAACATTTAAAATTGTATATATTTAAGATGTGTAACTTGATGATTTGATATATGTGTATGTCGTGATTTTTTTTTTTTTTTTGGTCAAACGGATTTCTTGGCATGTTAACATGGTACCATTTTACCACCATGTAAAAGGAAAGATTTAACCATTGTTCCAGTAATCTCTGGACTTCTCTAGAGCTCAGTTTGGCAAACTAATGCAGTTACCATTGGTTCCAGAAGCAGCCAGTATCCAGTACTAGAGTGTCTGTAGATTATTATAGGTATAGCCAGCCCTGGGTGAATGATCTGGATGATTAAAGAAGCCTGAAACCTTAACCCAATTGAGCAATAGCAAAAGAACTTGATATTGGGCAAGTTATTGCACAGAACTCTTCTTTCTAAAAAAATGAAGATCTGCCAATTAGGGCCTTTTCTTTCTAATTTATATACTTTTGATTATAAAGGAAATTGATCAGATTTTAGTTCAGTAGTTTATTCATTGTTATAATCTGACCCTTTCTGAGCCTCTCCCAACTTCTATTTTACCTGAATAACTTTCCTCCAAAAAATCATCACTTGTTTTAAAAATAATAAGACATGAGTAGGACTGCATCCTCTTGTGTTCCCCTAGGGTTCCTTGTACCTCCCAATCTGTGCCAAGATCCTGACTTAACCTGAGTCTTGTCATAGTCAGCATTAGAATAAACTGACAGTTTATTCAGATATTTTAAACAGAGACACCTTTCATTTGAGTGACTCCCTCCCAAGGGGAACACTTCAAAAGATAATACTCATTTAGTTTAGTTCAAGTATTTTGAGAGGTGTCTTTCCTATATAATCACATCTTATATACTACCTTTTTAAATTATTCCTGACACTTGTAAGCCATTGTTACAAGGTAAAGTCTATGATTTATGGCCTGGATAGAGATATGGTTTATGGATTTCAAATCACAGTCATCACTGTACTGTATGCCTTTGGCTCCCCTCTTCTTGCAGCAGTGTCAAATGTTTATGTTCATGTTGATGCTCCTATACTGGACTGGAGGCTGGAGACCTTTCCTTTTTCATCTTTGTATTCCCTGAACTTGGCATCCTGCAGATACGTGGTACGCTGATTGAGTGAATTGGGGCTGGTGTATAGGAGAAGCTGAGCTTGGCCCTACTTAAGTCAAAGTTCCATTTTGATAGACTAATTGGGGATTTTTGCTCTGTAATAGTGGATAGAATAATAATGAATAGAAATTATTTTGGACAGCACTGTGTAAAGTTCATTTCAGTGACAATACTAAAGCATTCAAAAAATTTTTTACAAGTATATGTTTTGGCCTACCATTTATTTAACCTAATTCTTTGTATTCATTTTACCTTGCTTAACTCCTGTAAGCTATTCTCAAGAGAAGTTCATAGGGGAGGAAACATGAATTGCTTACCCAACGAGATTTGCCTGTCACTGATATTTCACATGTATTCAAACTAACCAGATACACAAAAATAATTTAGTTACAGTGATTAAATATCTAGGCATAATATGATTAGCTGTGAGGTAAAGGTATGATACTGTGTTCAAAATTTTCAACCTGTGCCTTATTAATAAAAGAATTCAAGTTCAGCAGTAGATTTCATCTGAGAAAATAGATGCAGATAGAGAGCATCCTTGTATATTATAATTCTGATTTTTGTTTACATTGTGAGTTAGGACAAAACTGTTGGGGAAAGGAGGGACGTACTGGGACTTACTGGTTTCTATTAAAATATAGTGTCGTTATCATTAAATTGTCTTTCCTTTTTATTTTGTATGAACTAGGTAATAAAGATCCTTAGTAAAACTTCAGATTTTGTGCCCATTTAACCAAAAGTATTTGGCCAAACATTATTTTTTGGAAATATATGTTTAAATGATCTCTGTGTCTCTTTCTGGAAATACAGCTTTCTAGCACCTTAGGAGAAAGACTTATTTGTGCTCCACATCTGACACGAACTTATTTGCCCTCTTATTGATTAGGTTTCCCAGTCGTTGATTTTATTTTTTTTCTTCTTTTATGATTTGATATGTTACAGTCCAGCTTGAATGATGGATTTTAAGTCCAGAAGTATCCTCCAGAATAAATATTCCTGTGTTTAATTCTGTAGTGTCTGTCTCCAGGAGAAATAGTCAGAAGTAGAAGTTCAGATTCAGAGGGGTGCCAGGTTGGTAATTTGGCTCAAACTGCATGGGGAGAATAATCTGTCTCCTAAAATAAAGCACAAGGATAAGTAATAACTTTTTATGCATGATAAGCATCAAAAATATGAACCTGCTGGTCCTTGCTTTTCATTTTTCTTTACCTCTGTCTTTCAGTGAGAACCTCCTGCAGTGTGCACACGATGTGATCAATAACTCAATAACTTTCTTCATGCAGTAATTATCTCCTGGTGATATTATCTGAACACTGTTTTTCTTTATTACTCAAAAGATGCAGGAGATATTTATATAACCAGCTGATCCCATTTTGGATAAAGGTGCTTTGTGACAGCAGGAGAAATAGTTTATTTTAAATAGCCTTTTTAAATAAATGCTCTATGAAAAGCTTTTCCAGTTAATTTTCACTTAGCATGAGAAAGTGATTACCAAAAAGGTTTAGATCTAAAACTTGTACTTTGTATATTTTACAGTACCATAGTTATTCTTTCTAACTTCCAATAAAGACAATTTAAATTAAAATATTGAACCATTTACCATAACCATAATTTTTTTGTGATTCCTCTGAATCATTTTAGATACTTAGAGAGGTGTGAGCTGAGTTGTTCTGCCATCTCTGCATGTCTCACAGAGGTTCTTGTTGCAGGCAGAGATCCTGCAGGAGTCCCGGATGATGATCCCAGATTGCCAGCGCAGGCTGGAAGCTGCCTATGCCGATCTTCTGCAGTTAATAGTAAGTGAATACTTCCCTGTCTTACATTTCAAAATTTCTCAGTCTAATACATGGAAGACCAAAATTTTAAATATTTCACACTGAAAACTAGTTGGTGATGTATTTTGTTCACTTACTCTGTGTACCAGTATATTTTTAAATAATTAATGGAGTTTAAATTGTGTGTTAAGTTATGCCTCCAGTAAAAGTACTGTGTCTAGCATGTTTATTCTGTTTATTTAAACTTAGTTAATTAAATGTATTTGAGTTACCATGGTAGGTATTCACAGTACTAATATTGTCCAGTAATATCTTGAATTATTTGGTTCTCATACATAAAGATCTTTTTTGACACATTGAAGGTGAGTAGACTGTTTGAAATTTTAAAATATCCAAATTTTCAAATGAATTTGGGCCTGTATAAAAAGAATCTAGGATTCTTTCAGGTTCAAACCTAAATCAATTTAGAAGGAAAAAACCCCTGTAATATAGACAGTCCTCTCATGTTAACTTGGAGCTGGATAACACTGTTATCATACTTGCTATTGTAAATGCCTTGTGATACAGTGGCAGAATCATTTTTACAAAGGATTCTAAGAATAATTAAAAGTCATCTTATTTCTTTTTTAATAGAGATAAAAGCATAATACTATGTATAAGCAAGTTGTTATTGCTGTTTGATGATAATTTGAATTTTTCTTGAATAATTTGATGAATTCTAACATTTCCTTTACTAATCTCATTTATGTTTCTATTCCTTAAGCTAATATTATTAACTACATAGCTATCTCCTGATTCGTGGTTGTTTCCTGTATAACAAAAATAATGTGAGACCTTTTCAGGATGTTTGTGTGTATTCTTTGAAAGAGAATGAGATTTGTTTTCCCACCAAAATAATATTAGGACTAAATCCTAATAGAAAAAAAGAAAAGAGAGAAATGTTCACATTTTACTTTAATTTTGACACAGAACTCTGTATTTATCTATAGGAACCTTTTAAAGGCAGGATAACTCTCCTAAACAGCCAAAATGAAGCTGTGGTTTTGAAATAAAAGATAGATCAAAGCAGGAACTAATTACTCTATTAAAATGCTACCTGAGACAGAAGCATCATTTGTATTTCCTGACAATTTAAATGCTTTTTTCTTTCATGAATCTAATAGCTAAGAAAGTAATAGAAATGCTTGGGGGAAAAAAATGTCTTCGGATGGTATATTTGTGTGTGAAGATGTATTCAGCAATATCTCTACCCTCAAAGTATTTATATTTACGGAGAGAAAACAAAGACACATTTAGGTGTAATGTAGAAGTTTAAGAAATTCTTGCCTATAGTCTGAGTTAAGCAAATTCTTGGTCTTTTTGCCTTAAATTTTCATATTAAATGCACACACTTTATTCCTCTGCTCTGTAACTGTTTGTACATCTCCATCTTCTATTGACCTAACATGAATTCCTGACCTTAGCTTTATTTATTTATTGAAAATCAAACAAAATTTCCTATGTACAACTTAGATGATACTATTTCACTTATCTGTTACCATTACAATATATTAATAAAAGTTTTCTGTTTAAAAGTATCAAGGAAAAACTCAATCTTTAAATATTAGAAAATGAAAGATGTTGGTATTTTGTTTCTTTTAGTAGGGTAAGTAATACTCATTAACAAGCAGACAGTTCACTTTTCTAATTAAAGATTGTACCTAACTCCGGGGTGACACCAGTAGTCTTCTGTGTCGTTATGAGTAGTTGAAGGGTTATTTTCGTCTGAATGTTATCATATTTGTAACACATTAGGAAACCATGATTTTTTACTTCCAGTTCATTATTAATAATAATCCTTTTTGTATGGTGATGTGTTGACAAAATGAAAATAAATTTTTTTAATATTTTGAGATTTTTATTTAATTATTTAATGCCAGTAGCTTTACATGACCATGTTTTTCACTAACTATATGAGAATATACAGTAATACAAAACCAAACCCGTTATTTCCTCCCTCACTTGTAAAGAAAGAACAGAACTGTGGAAAATCCATGGAATTTTACTATAGTTAGATGAGGCTTGGGATCCTTTTTCTTTAAATTTTTAAGCTGTTTACATTTGATAGTTTTTAATATTTAAGTAAATAAAGTACTGAAGTTTGAGAAGGATAAACCTAATTTTTATTATATTTCATTTCAGGAGAGTGAAAAAGACTTGGAAGAAGCTGAGGAATATAAGGAAGCACGTTTAGTACTGGATTCAGTGAAGTTAGAAGCCTGAAGTTTTTCTGTACAGGGTGTTTTTTGCATTAAATCTCGAGGTCCATTCCACAATTCATTGTTTTTGACCACTGCTGTGTGTTCAAGTAGTATGAGAATGTGATTCTTTTTATGCAGTTGCATTCGTTTTTCTTTTCCTAATTTAAGGTGTCAAATAAATGAGTTCATCTAATAAAATTGTTTCTTTCATACTTTACAAAATATTTTTAATTAACCTTTTGTCATTAACTCATAGACGTTTTTGACAGCAAATTAGAACCTGTCAGGCTCTATTTGAAGTCTAGATATTTTGCTTCATATGGATTGGTTAAAAATAGGATGCATTTTTTTTTAAGATAAAAATCCAAATTTTGAGCAGTTTATTCTAAATAGGGTAGAACTCCCTGATAAGAAAAGAACCTCTCTGTGGACAAGTCCTCGCATATTTATCCCTTTGCAGTGAAAGTCTGACATTTCCATCACTGTAAACTGATGGGGAGCACTTAAGTCTTTTTCCAGAAAGACAGATTCATACAGAAAACACCAACCGTTTAGATCTTCAAATAAGATTCTCATAAACAATAAAGAATTGAATTGTATTTTAAAGGAATAATGGCTGTTGCTGGTGGTGTGCTGGGAAATGACAACTCATTTTTTTCTTCTATTTCTAGAAAATGTATATAAGCCTTTTATATCGCCAGCCTAACATGAGCAGTGGTCTAATGAACCCAAATAGTAATAATAGCATTTAATCTTTAAAACTTATAATTGAAAAAATAAGAAAACTTGAATTTGTGCTGCTATAAGATAGATACTTGTAGTTAGTCTGATTTTGGTGGCTGCAAATAATCACTAGAAACAGTAACATTTACTGAATCTGTAAAAAAGATCAGAGAAGAGAAAAATAATACTACTCTTTTCTAATATTATTTTCAAAGGCTACTCTGTTGTTTTAAAGCACAGAATGTATCATTTATAAAATAAAATATTTATACATGTAGAAGATTACTTCATCAGAGAATAACATACATCAGAATCATTTCTGAATTGAAATGGCATCATCTTAAAACGTATTACCTGCCATTTTAAAAGTATTTAAGCTGGGAGTGGGGAAGAGTGAGGAAATGAAAACCAGAGTTACACTGTAAAATTTTATGCTAAAGTTCAATATTAGAGATTGATTACCAGGAGAATTGAAACTACATTATTTTGTGGTTGATATTAAGCACCAGAACAGGTTGGCTTCATTTTTGAGGGGGTAAGGGGGGTATATTTAGTTTTCCAAATAGGATATCGTGTAAAGAAAGTATTTTACTGCTTTTTTTGAATGTATATCTCATTTAAACTTTCGGCCAAATACGTAACTATCATATATACTCATAGCAAATGGTTTCCTGACCAATTAAAGCTTGAAGAGAACATAACATCAAAAAAAAAAAAAAAACAAGGATGTATTGAAGGGGAACTTTTGCAGCCAGGATCCAAATCTTGGTTGCTGAAAAAATTTTCATGCCAAAGAGCCTAGGAAAGGAGAAATCAACAATAAGGTAGATGAATAGAGAATTCCTATCTCAACTGTAGATTTCTTGCTGGATCTCTCTCCAGGTATTGATGAGAAGAAGCCAGCTGCTTAACATTCTCTGAAGGCTTATTCCTGGGAATTTTTGACACCTTCGACTAGTTTTCATGGCCATCAAGAGGCACATTAGGAACAGGTTATTTTTTTTTTTGCTGAGAAAGACGTGCCCTGAGCTAACATCTATGCCAGTCTTCCTCTATTTTTTAGTATGTGGGATGCCAGCACAGCATGGCCACTAACAGAGCAGTGTAGGTCCACACCTGGGGATCAAACCTGGGCGTCCAAAGCACAGTGCACTGAACTTAACTGCTAGGCCACTGGGGCTGGCCCCCATTAGGAACAGCTGTAAACAATTCAACATTAACTTGTTAAGCTTTCATTTAGAATCTTACATCTGTGTAACAGGTAGGAATTCCTGAAAGTAATGTGGCCTTTTTCTGCCTGCCAACACCTGACCCCAATCAACATATAGCAGTTGCTCAGTAAACATGTAGAATGAGTGAAAAGCACGAACATCTCTAATCTCTGGAGTGAGAGAGAGAATGCTGTGAGGATTCCGTCACATCACACATTAATATGGGGCTTTTCAAACTGTTGTGACCACAAACGCAATGAGAAACACATTTTCCTTTGTGACCCAGTACACACATATGGGGTCTATAGAGACGTGAAACAGTAAGTATGCTTAATATGGACAATTCCTCAGATGTTTCCTGTTCTTCACTTTTTGGGTAGTGATCATGACCGCCTGCTATTGGATTGTGAACAACATTACCCTAATACAATAATATAAAATGATTCTACTTAGAAAAATTCTCTTTCTTCCTCTCTTTCTATATGTGTGTGTATATGTATCAGCTTCTTAGGTCCCTGAGCAGTTGTCTCAGGGTATGGGGCATCATGGGCACAGGTGATCATTTACATTTGTTAGACCTTGCACAGACTAATCACTGGCTCCCATAGAGTAGAGGCCAAACAAAGACGAGCGACAGCATCAAGTGGTAAACCTAACTTTTATATATTCTGTACAGCAAAGAGCACATCATTTCTAAATAAGAATGTGCATAGGATGAAGAAATAGAGACATCATGTGTGGAATGAGTAAAGTGAGCAAATCCAGGCTGGTTTTAGGGCCCTTGAGAGCATTCCCAAGTTGTAGCATTTTCACTTGGACATTCTTGGCTAATGGGGATTCAGTCCTGGTAAGTCAGAGTCCTCACCCAGAGTCGAGCACAGGAGCTCTCTGGCCGGGCTTTGGGGACATTTACACTTTGCATGAAGTTGTCCCTCATTTACCCTATTTTGTACCATGTGGGTAAGTTATGTAAACAGTTCCTTGGGAAGGAATGGAACTTGTGGGGAGGGAAAAAAAGCACACTGCTAAAATAAACACACGTTTATTTTGTGAGTAATGAAAGCTGGTGAAAACATTGTAATGTTCATTTAACATTTCTCTATTTTCTGGTGAAGACCATTCAGAGCCTAATACTTAAAAATTATCTTATGCCTCTACCTGCCCACTGATCCCTTCCAAATTGAGCAGCCAAACCTGGTTAATCTAAATTACTTTGCAAACTTCATTACATGACTTGGCTTTTTAAAAATTCCATCAAATTTAATAAGGACATATCCTACAGCTGGTTATCATTTAAATCTTATTATTTGGTCGTTTAGACAAAAAGGACAGATGAATCCTTTCTTTGATGGTAAGTTAAGGCCTTTAAATCTCAGAGTACACCTGACATGGGTGTGAGCAAGAGCTGTGAAGCATTGGCATTAAAGGGTTATCAGATCATTTAGTGCTTGAGACCCTTTTGAGTGCTTTAGCTGAAAAGAAATTGAATGGTTTAGAAATGGTGCACTATGAAACAAGTTATAAGTATTAGTGTACTTGAGATTTTCAAGAGTGCTTCATAAAAATCTACACTGCACTCCACTCATTGCCCTTAGGAGAGGTGTGTGTTCATGTGTTAGACTGTCGCACAGAAAGTGTAATTAATTATGTTCCAGTAGATCTGCACCTTGTATTTGTTTTGTGCTTTCTGTTGACTGCTGGATAGTTGAGAAGGTGCTTTCAAAGTCTTGGGAGAACTATATGTCACAAGACGTTAATATGTTTAATGCACAAAGAGGCCTTTCAAACTAATAAGAGAAAAATTCCCAGTATTAAAAAATAGACAAAGGATAGAAACACATGGTTCACAAAAGAAATGCAAATGGATAGTTTTTTTTAATGTTTCATTTTAGTAGTAATCAAATTCAAATTTAAAGAACAATGAAGCAAAATTTTTAAAGATGAATATTTGTTGGCTTCATGTGAAGTACTAGCCAATGAGGTAGATAAAAGGATGAAATGAGAAGTAAATATTGGAAAAGAGGTATCATCTTCATTATATGCAGTTGATAAGATATGTACCAGTAGAAAACGAGAGTCATCTGTAAAATAATTAGAAGCAATGAGGAAATTAAAGTAGGTAACTGAAAAATATATAGAACTGTTAGGGGTTGAATTGTGCCCCCCAAAAAGCTATGTTGAACTCCTAACCCCCAGCACCTTATTTGGAAATAGGGTCCTTGCAGACATCCTTAGTTGAGATGAGGTCATACCAGAGTAGAGTGGGCCCTTAATCTAATAATGTGACTGACGTCCAGATAAGACAACTAGAGACACAGGGAGAAGGCCATGTGACAGCGGGCAGAGATTGAGTCAAGCAGCTGCAAGCTAAGGAATCTCCAGGGAACACCAGAAGCTGCGAGAAAGGTGGGCAGATTCTGCCTTAGATCCCTTGAGAGAGCCCGGCTCTGCTGACACCTGACCTCAGATTTCCAGCCTCCAGAACTGAGAGACAATACATTTATCTTGTCTTAGGCCACCCAGTTTGTGGCACATTATTACAGCAGTCCTAAAAAACTAATACATAGAACGCAAAAGCTTTTCTATATGCCAGCAAAAACCAAATATATTGGCAGAATAAATGCCTACTGAGAGTCTGAGGAGACAACATTTTAAAAGATGGTTGATGCTACATGCAGAAAGTTAACATTGTCAATATGGTTTCTCTCCATGTCAATCTGTAAATTCAATGAAAGAAAATACAATGGGGTTTGAGGAGAGGAGGGGAATTTTAGGAAATGATTCTAAAATCCAATTAAAAAAATTTATACAGGCAAGAATAGTTGGGAGGGGCTATGAAAAAGAAGTGATGGAGGAAACTAGCTCTGCTCACTATTAAAACGTCGTCAAATTACAGTAATTAAACGTGTGGTAAAAGAATAGAAGATCACAGAGAACAGAGGCCAGAAGCAGGCCCGAATACGTATATGGGAATTTAGTCCATGAAAAAGGGAAGGGTATTTCAGACCCCTGGGGGAGAGATGGATCATTCAATAAATCATATTGGGATAACTCGCTAACCATTGGGGGGAAGAATAAAGCTGGATCTCTATTTGACCTCTCACCCCAAAATAAATGTCAGTTGAGTCAAAAATCTCACTATAAAAAGGGGGCAAAAACTAGAAGAAAACATTGGTGAAACTAATAGGTTAACAATTTTAAATTGATATTATGCAGTGAAACATAGGGAAATAGGAAATCTAACACACTGTGGGTGAGAATATTTTAAAGATGGCAACTCTCCACAAATTAGTATTTAATGTATGCCACAATTATCCGAATTATAGAGGTGGAAAAAAATAAATGGTAAGACTATCCAAGGAAATCTTGAAAATGGAGGATTGGTAAGGGGGAGGGGAGATGAATGTAGGAGGGCTGTGGGATGCTGAAACCCAAAAGTGCTGCACTTGAAGCGGGGAAACCAGTGTGAGGTTAAACTGCCAGGCAGCGGGATGGACTCGAGAACCCAAACCAGCCCGAAGTGTGTATCAGTACACAAGCACCTGACAGAGGCAGCACCCCAAGTTAGTGGTAAAAGGGTGGATAACAAATCAATGGAATTAGGAAAGTCTGTTACCTCCTGAGAAATAAAAATAGATTTGTATCTCATCCCACACCACAAAATAAGGTTTAAATAGATTAAAGAATTAAATTTATGCAACAAGTATTTCTTGAGCCTCTGCTCTCAGCCAAGCACTCTTCTGGAGCTGGAATGCGATGGTCGGCAAGACAGACAAAGGTCTGTGCTCTCAAGGAGCTTACAGCTCACGGAGATTGACAATAAATAAAGAAGAAAATAGCAGTATAATATGCTCTGTGCATAGAATTAATATAAAGTGATGTGACAGAGAACGACTAGGTGATCAGGGAAGGGCTTCCTGAAGTGGTGACATTTAAGCTGAGCTCTGAATCTGAAACTCGACCCAGAGAAGTGCATTCCAAGTGGAAAGAACAGCTAGTGTGAAGCCCAAGACAAGACGGTGCCAGGTGAATTCTGAGAAAAGAATGAGTCAGGCAGAAGCCAAGTGAGTGACGGGGAAAGTACTGGAAGAATTTGTAGGGCTTTGTCAGCCAAGGAGAGAAATCAAGATTTTATTCTAATTCGAGTCCACAAAGATTTTAAGCCAGGGAGTGACATGATTTAATCAGCATTGTTTAAAGACCTGGTTGTTCTGTGGAGACTGAGTCATAGGAACCAAAAGTGAAACCAAGATAGGCTGCTAGAATAGTAGAGAGTTAAATGTAAAAACCAAAGCAGGAAAAGCCAAAAATATTTTAGTTAATATTTAATCTCTGAGTGGAAAGTGAGTGTCTAAGCATACAAAGAAGATTAATAGACTTTGCTAAACAAAACATTATTAATGTCTGTTTTTCAAAATAAAACTGAATTACATGACAAACATCAAACTGGGATAGGAGGTCAATGATTTTAGTCGAAGTTTATGTTTTTAATATATAAAAAAAGATGGGGAGACTTCCAGTTTCCAGTTCTGCATGTAAGGAGCTTGGAAGTCGCCACTTCATCCTCACAACAAGTAAAAAGCTGAACAGACTGAAAAATCAACAACTCCAGGCTCTGTAAGAGACGGGAGGTAACAGGGTACTCTGTGGCCCTGAGCCTGGAGAGACAGGCGAATTCAAGTTGTCATGGCTTACCAAAGCAGAGACACAGAAGAAAATGCCCTGGGAACCACTGTCAGCTTAGGAAAAGTGGAACTGTGATTGACAAATTGCTGGAGGCTCAGTGTGGACAACTCTGAGAGTTGAAAACTCCAGGGGGACTCAGTCATGAGGGGGCCCCCACAATTTTGTGAGTTTTAACCCCAGGAGCTCAAACAGGTTCTCACAGTAAATATTGGAGAAACATTCTCTGTGCTCCTGGCAGGAGGAAGAGAAAGGAACCACTTGAAATATTCCAAAACACTCTGTTCTTAACCAGGTTGGCCCTCAAGAGAAACTAGTTAGCCAGAGCCTAAGTTGCTGGAGTATTATCAGAGCCTAACTGACCTGGAAGAGAAAAACCCAACTCATCAGCTCCAGCCTCCTATCCCACCTAAGGGGCGAGAAAAAACCCTGAGAAACATTTGAGCTCCCGGTCCAGAGGCGCAGGCTCACTAGGAGACTGAGACCTAATCCCAGGACTACAGAATGCTTCCCCTCCCCCATCCCACCACATTACTGAAAGCTATGTACAGCAGTTCCTTTTACCAGGTACGTCCTGTCCAGCTAGCAAGAAAAATTACATGGCATACCAAAGGGCAAAAAACACAATTTGAAGAGGCAGAGCAAGCATCAGAACCACACATGGCAGAAATGTTGGAATGATCAGACCTGAAATTTAGAACAACCATGATTAATATGCTAAGGGTTCTAACAGATAAAGGAGACAGCACGCAAGAACAGGCTGGCAATGGAAGCGGAGAGATGGAAATCCTAAGGAAAAACCAGAAAGAAATGCTAGAAATCAAAACTCTGTGACAGAAATGAAGAATGCCTTTGAGGTTTATTAGTAGACTGGGTGTGGTTGAGGAAAGAATCTCTGAGCTTGACAATATCTCAACAGAAACCTCCAAAACTGAAAAGCAAAGAGAACAAATATTGAATACAGTTATGCACTGCTTAACAATGGAGATACGTTCTGAGAGATGCATTGTTAGGTGATTTCGTTGTTGTGCAAACATCATAGAGTGTACTTACACAATCCTAGATGGCACAGCCTACTGCACACCTAGGCTATGTGGTGCTAATCTTATGGGACCACCATCATATATGTGATACATTGTTGACTGAAACATCATTATGTAGTGCACGACCGTGAAACAGAACAGAATATCCAAGGACTGTGGGACAACTACGAAAGGTGTAACGTGCATAATGGAACTACCAGAAGGAGAAGAAAGAGAGAAAGAACAGAAGAAATATTAGAAACAATGACTAAGAATTTCCCCAAATTAATGTCAGACACCAAACACAGATCCAGGAAGCTGAGAGACTACCAAGAAAAATAAATGCCAAAAACCTACACCCAAGCGTATCATTTTCAAACTACAGAAAATGAAAGATAAATTAAAAATCCTGAAAGAAGCCAGAGGAAAAGAGCATCTTACCTCTTTGAGGAACAAAGATAAGAATTCCAACTGACTTCTCCGCAGAAGCCATGCAAGAAAGAAGAGAATGGAGTGAAATATTTAAAGTGTTGAGAGAGACAAAAAAACACCAACGTAGAATTCTGTATGCTATGAAATTATCCTTCAAAAGTGAGGTAAAAGTAAAGACTTTCTCAGACAAACAAGAATTGAGAGAATTTATTGCCAGTAGACCTGCCTTGCAAGAAATGTTAAAAGAAGTTCTTTAGAGAGAAGGAAGATAATAAAGGTTACAACCTCAGATCTACGTAAAGAAAGGAAGAGCATCGAAGAAGGAATAAATGAAAGTAAAATTAGAACTTTTATTTTTTAAATTTAAATCACTATTAATGCATATTTGGTGTCCCTTCCTGCAGGAGAATTGTACACCCCCATCTTCTTGAAGTCAGGTGTGGCCATATGAGTTACTTTGGCCAATGAAATATGGGCAGAGATAACAGGAGTCACCTCCGGACAGAAGCTTTAAGAACTAGCACGAAGTTCACCATGATCTCTCATCCCCCTGGGTGATGACTGGCGATGTCCCACAAGGAGCCCGCTCCATCAGCATGGCCCCTAGAGCTACATGCTACAGCACACAGCAGAGTGATGGACACACAGCATGAGTGAGAAATAAACTCTTGTTGTTCAAAGCTCCTGAGACTTTGGAGTTGTTTGTTACTGAAGCACAACCTAGCTTATCTTGAGTGATACGTCCCACTTCATCCAGCTCTAAAGAACAAGGTTGGCTTGTCCTTAAGCTTTATTTATTACAAACTGTGCATGTTGTCACCAAAGATGTCAACTGCCACAAATATGCACTATTTGGCACCCCATCACGCCCAGAAGAGACGGACAAGTCTGTGTCCTTGTAGCACTAGGAAAATTCCTGAGGTTCACCACGATGAGACCTTTGGACCCCATGTCCACACTTAGACCTACTCCCGTGGCTGGAGTGATGCCACATACTGGTTAGCCTGGGCTGAGGTTACTGCTGGTTCCTGAGCCAGTCACTGTGGATAAAAGGGTGAGATACACTGAGAGCTAAGCCTTCAAAGAGCACCCCTGAATCCAGCTGAGCAAGGACCAAATAAATCTTATGGTTAGGAAAGCCAGAGCTGGGTTCCCCAAAGTAAACAGGAGCTGCTGGCAGAAGAGGCAAGTGAAAGCTAGGTTAACAACTAGCAAATATCCCACAAACAAAGAGCCTGTCTTCCAAGGTGCTGGTCCGGACAGAGCACGCATGACTTGTGAACCATTAAGGGCCAGCCTGCTGGTTCCAACGACAGTCATGAGTCAAACCGAGTTTTCAGTTGCCAGCAATAATACCCAATTATGGCTGAAAAAATATAGGGGGAAAAAGAGTTTTTAAAAAAGATATTGGGGAGTGACATCAGCAAAATGGCAGAGTAAGGAACTCCAAAAGTCACTCCTCCATAATAACAATGAAAAAACTGGTAAACACTGTCAGAATTTACTTTTTTTGAAAGTCTGGAAATTATCCAAAACTTTGCAGCAGCCAAGAAAAAACTGGCTGCGTCTGTCTGAGAACAGTGACCTTTGCGGCATTTTGATTCCCCTCGGTCCCATCCTCTGCTCCCCAGCTCATTAGTAGCTGGAAAATAACAGCCCACATTCCTGGTACTGGTACCAGCGCCAGAGGGAACAGACCGACTCCATTCACACAGAATTTTAATGATTTCTTTTGAACTATCTGGCGGCTCCTTGAAGACCAGCTCAAAAGGGCTGCCTTCATCTCTTCCCCCTCAGAACCCTCCAGCGGCTGAAGCAGCATTTGTGATGGCCCGGGGCATGAGGGAACTTTGGGGGTGATGTATAAACTCACCATCTTGATCGTGGTCATGCGTTCACAGGTTTATAGACATGGCAACATTATAGAATTTTACACTTAAATATGTGCTGTTTACTGTATGGCGATTGTACTTCATAAAGCTGTTTTAAAAAAAAGAGAATTTGGGAAGCTCACCAAGTCACTGGGAGGCCTGGAGACCAGGCTCAGGGTTTGCAGCTAGAGCAATCCCCAAATCACCCTGCAGAACGTTCCTGTAGGGACACCACAGCCGTTACTAAAGCTGTCTACACGGCTGCCCCCGGACACTGGACGCAGCCAGGTGCCTCTGTGCCATGGCTGTCCTGGGAGCTCAGTCTGGCTGCCACCACCACCAGCACCAGAGAGAGCGGGCCTCCCCCTCCTCGCTCAGCAGCCCCAGCCCCCGCTTCCAAGTCTAGGGTGAGCGTTTGTGATGGGCGGAGCCAAGGCCACGGCTCATGCCCTCCCTTTGGCAGGCGAGGCGGGGAAGCGGCATTTGACAGTTCCCAGCTTCAGTCGGGCAAGCCTCTGCCTCGGTAACCCGGGTGGGTAGATGGGGGGTGGTATTCAGACGCTGAAAATAACAACTAAGAGACGTAGATGGTAAGAGTGAAAGACAAGGAGAATGATCTGGGACACTTCAGGCACAGGTGGACGGTCAGCCTCAGGGGGGTGGTGGGATGGAGTGGGAAGGTGAGCAGCTCCGACGGAGCTTCCTGGGGCTGCGCATCTCAGGGGGTCGCATCTCCGGGCGTCGAGGGAGGCGGCAGAGCCACTGGCCTGAGTGGGGTGGGGGGCTTGCAGGCCTGAGGAGTCGCGGTGGAGGGTTACATCGGACAGACGGTCATTTAGTGCGTGGAGGCTCTGGGCAGCTAGGCAGGGCTTTGTGACCAGGCAATGTGCAGCATCACAGGTCCTGGAACGGCAGAGGCCCCCGCGTCTAAGGGTGATTCATTCGTTTATTCGTCCCATGTGTGTTGCGCAAGGCGGTGGGAACAGAATGGCCGACAGGAAGAGACACAGCGCCTGCCCTCAGGCGGCTTCCACGGAGCGGGAAAGACGAAGAGCAGACTCGGATCCACCCCAGCCTGGGAGACAGAGGAGGGAGCCCCAGGGCCGTGAGGAACCAGCGACGGGGGCGCTCAGCGTCACGCCGGGTGACAGAGAGCCTTCCTCAGGAAAGTGAGATTTAAATCGAGACCCAAAATATTCCAGGGAGAGGAAACAGCAAAGCGCCGGGATCCCCGCGCTTAGAGCGCACCCCAAAGTTGTGTAAGTGGGACGCGGACTGTCAGCAGGGTGGTTAAGCAGCTTGTACTGCCCGGGTTCGGAGCCCCACTCCATGCGAACTCGGGCACTGCACTCCACCTGGGCAGCCCGGCCTCGGATGATGATGCGTCCCGTCGCCTCCCGTAGAGCCTCACACGCAGCAAGTGCTTCTGTCGGTCGGGCCCACCAGGAAACAGAAACCAGTGTCGAAGAGACGTTAAAAGAAATTCTCAAGAGAATTTAATGCAGGGACTTCGTTTCGGACGTGATGGAAGAGCTGAGGGTCAAACAGGAGATGCTGAAGCTACCAGAGAATAGCAGAGGCAGGCAGCCGCCGCCACCGGGGCTGCAGGAACAAAGGGAAAAAGAGGGCCCTCTGGGCCCCAGGCGCAGGTACCTGTAGAAGCCAGGACCACGGCGGGGTCTGCCTGCCAGAACAGGAGCTGGACTCCTGCTCGTGGGCCGGGGCCAGCGGCGCTGGGCAAAGGGATGGGGCCGAGCTGGAGAGTTTGACACTGCAGAAAATTGCCATTTGTCAGGTTATCTCAGGGAGAAAGACAGCACTTGACATCTCTTCTGCTCCTTTTAAAGGCAAATAATTTTCTGATGAGTTATCCTGAGTCCCGGAGGTAAAGTGGACACAAGACAAAATCGAGGGAAATAATTTGTCAGTCTCTTTCCCTGCTCCAAACGCTCACTTTGGAGAGCTTTTCCTCCTGCAGAGCAGGGACCCCTGGAACCAGCATTTACAGCTCTGACTTCCCGAGTGTAGACCTCCAGGCAGGCCGCTGACAGCACCCACAGTGGGGCAGGATCCCCAGGGAGAGGAGCACAGCTCGTGCTGGCATCTTCCTCCCTCCTCCCTGGGCGATGTAGCTGCCAGCCCCACAGCCTCCCTTCTGGATCAGAAAGCCCCGCGGAGACGTAAAGTACTTCTCTAAGTACTCTGAGGGGTGGCCTCCTTTGGAAAGACTTAGAATCATAGACATCATAAGCTAACCTAGGATGTCTGTGGCCTACCTACCGGAGACTGCACTGCCTCACGGGCTGCCCAGCACTGTGGCCTTGGCTCCGATCCCCGCCCCGCCCTCCAGACCGTCGGCAGAACACAGTTTAGCTTTTGGGTTAATTCCAGTTAGGGACTCTTCTCTTCTGAATTTCCACCTTTCACATCCACTTCCACCAAAGACAGAGATGTGGACATCCCAGGAGTGGTGGGGAAATTATGATTCAGAGCAAAAGCTGCGTGTTTCTGTTAGAGGGAAGGCTACACTGAAAAAGAAAGATTACACTGTTTATAAATAGAGAAGCCAGCAAACTCCCAGGTGAGGAAATAGCTGGGCCTGTAGACAAAACAAAAGAGGAGCAGTAGGCTGCCCGATCTGTAACGTGGACACAGTGTGAAACCCACTCCTCATCCATTGACTAGACAAAGGCTCATCCAGCTCCCACTGAGGGTGCGCCAGGCACGGTGCTAGGCCCAGGGAATACGAAGTTGAGAAGCTCGTGATACGATACCCAATCCTTGCAGGGCCGTGGACAGGCGCTGTGATAAAGGTCATTGTGCTATCGTGATCTATAATAAGAAATATGTATTCAGTCTTCATCCGGTTTCTGGCACAGAGCTCCTAAAACTCTTGGAATTTCGATTATGATAGGAGTGATAAAGGTGTCTTGATAGTGATAACAAACACCTTTCAACCAGGCCGGAGTTTATGTTAATGTGGTGACTTTTGGAGAGCAGGCAGGATGAGGGCTGGTTGCCAGAGGAAATAACCCTGCGATTAGAGGCTTGGGTCTTTCAGTCCCACCTCTGACCTCTGGTGGGGGGTTGGGGGGTAGAGAGACTAGAGGTTGAATCGTTACCAGTAGGCAGTGATTTATTGATCTTGCCTATGTAATGAAGTTTCCATAAAAACCCAAAGGGAGAGGGTTCAGAGAGCTTAAGGGGTTAGTGACCGTGTGGAGGTGCTGGGTAAGTGGTGTGCTGGGAGAGGGCATGGAAGCCCCATGTCCCTTCCCCATGCTTTATCCTGTGCATCTCTTCCAGCTGGCTGTTCCCGAGATAGATCCTTTTATAATTAAGTGATGGTCTCATAAATAAAATGTTTCTCTGAGTTCTGTGCACTGCTCTAGCTAATAACTGAACCCAAGGAGAGGGGGCTGTGGGAACCTCTGATTTACAGGCCATCGGTCAGAAGCACAGATGACAACCTGGACTTGTGATTGGCATCTGAAGTTGTGGGAGGTGGGGGGCAGTCTTGTAAGACTGAGCCCTTAACCTGTAGGATCTGATGCTGTCTCCAGGTAGACCGTGTCAGAATTGAGTTAAATTGTAGGACACTCAGCTGGTGTTGGAGAATTGCATGGTGGTATCAGGGGAAAAAACCTATGGGAAAAACCTGCGCATCAAAATTGGTGTCAGAATCAGAGTTGTAGAAGGTCTTGTGGGAGCCCAGAGGAAGAGACCAACGTAACCTGTCGGCTGATGTCGTATAATACGCCACAGCTGTTCAAGTCATCGCAAGCAGGAGATGAAATGAAGAAACTGCAGAGAGTTTTCAGAAGACCCCTGGACCACACAGGATGCATTCAGCTGCCAGGAACAGAACACCTGACCAATACTGATTTAAACAACAACGACGACCAAGTTCCCCACAAATGAGAAGTCCCAGTTCGGAACAGCAGCTCAGTGATGTGACTTAGGGCTCAGGCCGTCTTGGCCTTTTTGGCTTTGTCATTTTCAGCTTGCAGGGACTGTACTGTCATCCCTCTGGTACCAAGATGGCCGCTGCCACGCTGGTGGGTAAGTCATGTAGGTTTTCTGGGTCTCTATTTCTCTTCCCACTTTCAGTTCCGCTAACTGCCACCCTGAGATGATGGTTTAACCCTAATAGTTCTCAAACTTGTGCATTCATCAGACTCACCTGGAAGGCTTATTAAAACACAGGATTTCTGACTCAGTAGGTCTGGAGTGGGACCTGAGAATTCACAGGTTCTGACTTTTAAGAAGTTCTTGATATTGCTGGAGGTGCTGGTCCAGGGACCACACTTTGAGAACCACTGCTTTAAGCTGTCAGTCTGTCAGTTTCCCTGACATGTAAAACGAGGAGATGGCTATTCAGGAAGGAGCATATCACTCCTCGCTAATTGCTGAAGTCCTTCCTGAGCTTTTAAACAACGCAGATCATTGGGCCTTGCCCTTGGGGATCCTCATGCCATGGAACTGGGCAGGGATCAGGAATAGGTGTCTTTTAAACAACCCCTAGGTGATTATGAGATTAGAAAGTTAGATAATAAAAGGAAAAATAACTGCAAAGGATGCCATATTTTTACCATTTTTCTTTCATAATTCATAAATATCTGAGAATCAATATATTTTATTTATTTAAACACTTCCCCACCTCTGGGGAGAAAAGAAGCTGGACATTACTATTCTAGACACTGTAACAGTCTTTCAAGGAGCAGTGAAAAATCCCACCTCCTCCAAGAAGGCTTCCCGGCTCTCCTCCTCCTGGATGGAAGTCCATAATCTCTCCACTCTTAACTCTTTGAGCATTTATCTATATTAATATCATGGCTTTATTATATTTGTATTTTTAATAAATTACGGACAGAGATTTAAAAAATCAAATACTATTAGAAGGTTACAAACCACAGCAGGCTCCCACCGCCATCCCCGTCTCACTCTCCAGAAATAGGTTTAGCTCTTTCATCTGCTGCTTCGGTGTTTGCCTCCACATTTCTCAGTAATAGGCTTGCCCTGCTTGTTTCTTGGTGTCTCAATTTCAACATCATTTATCGACTTCCCGTAATGGTAGCTGAGGATCTAATTCTCTGAAGTCAATTCACGTACTTTGATTATGTGTCTGGTTTTCCCCCACAATTGTTTATTTTTCTTGTAGTCAATAATAGCTTCAGTACTTTTTATTTATTTAATTTTCATAAAGCCATCACTAGCTTTTCCCAAATGCTTTTCCAAATCTGTCAAACAACTGGTGCATGAGTTTTTCCAAACTTTTAAACATACCACGTTTGTTTCGTTACATGGAGCCCTCCTCCTAGTGTCTCCATCCTCCAGCTCCACTTGGAACTCGTCGCTCTGCCACACCCGTGTCCTCCTGGTGGCGTCCTCTGGCCTTGCTCATGTTGAGTCCTCTGTTACCAGAATCCTATGTCTTCTTCCTTTTTGTTCTTTCTGGAACTCTCATTTTTCAGATTTTAGACTGTCTGGATTGATCTTCTATATCTGAGCTGTCCAATATGGTGGCCCCTAGCTACTTGTGGCTGTGGAGCACTTGACGTGTGGCTTGTCCAAATTGAGGTGTGCTGTAAGACTTAGTCTGAGAAAAGATTGTAAAATATCTCATTTATAATGTTTTTTGCAGTGACATTGGTTTATAACACTATATAAATTTCAGGTGTACATCATTATATTTCGGTTTCTGTGTAGATTACATCATGTTCACCACCCAAAGACTAATTACAATCCATCACCACACACCTGTGCCTGACCACCCCTCTTACCCTCGTCCCTCCTCCCTTGCCCTCTGGTAACCACCAATCTAATCTCTGTCTCTACGTGACTGTTGTTGTTTTTATCTTCCATTTATGAGTGAGATCATGCAGTATTTGACTTTCTCTCCCTGACTTATTTGGCTTAGCATAATACCCTCAAGGTCCATCCACATTGTCACAAATGGCCAGATTTCATCGTTTCTTGTGGCTGAGTAATGTTCCATTCTGGATATATACCACATCTTCTTTATCCATTCGTCGCTTTGTGGGCACCTAGGTTGCTTCCAAGTCTTGGCTGAATAATGCTGAAGTGAATAATGCTGCAGTGAACATAGGGGTGAATATATCTTTATGCATTCAAGTTTTCATGTTCTTTGAACAAATACCCAGCAGTGGAATTGCTGGATTATATGGTAGGTCTATTTTTAATTTTTTGAGGAATCTCCATACTGCTTTCCACAGTGGCTGCACCAGTTTGCACTCCAACCAGCAGTGTATGAGAGTTCCCTTCTCTCTATATGCTCTCCAAAACTTATTTCCTGTCTTGTTAATTGTAGCCATTCTGATGGATGTGAGGTGATATCTCATTGTACTTTTGATTTCCATTTCCTTAATAATCGGTGATGTTAAACATCTTTTCATGTGCCTGTTGGCCATCTAAATATCTTCTTTGGAGAAATGTCTGTTCAGATCTTTTGCCCCTTTTTTAGTTGGGTTGTTAGTTTTTTTGTGGTTGAGATGTATGAGGTCTTTAAATATTTTGGATATTGACCTCTTATCAGATATATGGTTTGCAAATATCTTCTCCCTATTGTTAGATTATCTTTTTCGTTTTGTTGATGGTTTCCTTTGCTGTGCAGAAGCTTTTTAATTTGATGTAGTCCCATTTTTTTATTGTTTCTATTATTTCCCTTGCACAGTCAGACCTGGTACTTAAAAATATGCTGCTAAGAGCGATGCCGAAGAGCATACTGCCTCTGTTTTCTTCTAGAAGTTTCATGGTTTCAGGTCTTACATTCAAGTCTTTAATCCATTTTGAGTTAATTTCTGGGTATGATGTAAGATAATGGTCTACTTTCATTCTTTTGCATATGGCTGTCTAGTTTTCCCAGCACCATTTATTGAAGAGACTTTCCTTTCTCCGTTGTATGTTCTTGGCTCCTTTGTCGAAACTTAGCTGTCCATAGGTGTGTGGGTTTATTTCAGGGCTCTCAATTCTGTTCCATTGGTCTGTGTGTCTGTTTTTGTGCTAGTACCATGCTATTTTGGTTACTATGGCTTTGTAGTATATTTTGAAACCAGGGAGTGTGATACCTCCAGCTTTGTTCTTCTTTCTCAGGATTCCTGTGGCTATTCAGGGTCTTCTGTTGTTCCATATAAATTTTAGGCTTCTTTGTTCTATTTCTGTGAAATGTGTCATTGGAACTTTGATAGAGATTGCACTGAATCTGTAGCTTGCTTTAGGAAGTATGGACATTTTAACTATGTTAATTCTTCCAATCCCAAGAGCATGGAATAGCTTCCATTTCTTTGTGTCTTCTTCAAATTCTTTCAACAATGTTTTATAGTTTTTAGTGTACAGGTCTTTCACCTCTTTGGTTAAATTTATCCCTGGGTATTTTATTCTTTTTGATGCAGATGTAAATGTGAATGTATTCTTAATTTCTCTTTCTGCTACTTTGTTGTTAGTGTACAGAAACACAACCGATTTTTGTATGTTGATTTTGTATCCTGCAACTTTACTGTATTCATTTATTATTTCTAAAAGTTTTTTGGTGGATTCTTTAGGGTTTTCTATATGTAAAATTGTGTTATTCACAAATAGTGATAGTTTCCCTGCTTTCTTTCCAGTTGAGATCCCTTTTATTTCTTTTTCTTACCTAATTGCTCTGGCTAGGATTTCAATACTATGTTAAATAAGAGTGGTGAAAGTGGGCATCCTTGTTTGGTTCCCGTTCTTAGAGGGACAGCTTTCAGTTTTTCTCCATTGAGAATAATATTAGCTGTAGGTTTGTCATATATGGCCATTATTATGTTGAAGTACTTTCCTCCTATATCCATTTTATTCAGAGTTTTTATCATAAATGGATGCTCTATATTGTCAAGTGATTTCTCTGCATCTACTGAGAGGATCATGTGACTTTTGTTCTTTCTTTTGTTAATGTGATGTATCACATCAATTGATTGGTAGATGTTGAACCATCCCTGCATCCCTGGAACAAATCCCACTTGATCATTGTGTATGATCTTTTTAATGTATTGTATTCGATTTGCTAGTATTTTGTTGAGATTTTTGTATTGATGTTCATCAGTGATATTGGCCTGCAATTTTCTTTTTTGGCATTGTCTTTGTCTTGTTTTGATATCAGGGTAATGTTGGCTTTGTAGAATGAGTTAGGATGCTTCCCCTCCTCTTCAATTTTTTGTAAGAGTTTGAGAAGGATAGGTATTAAGTCTTCTTTGAATGTTTGGTAGAATTCACCAGGGAAGCCATCTGGTCCTGGACTTTTATTTTTTGGGAGGTTTTTGATTACTGTTTCAATCTCCTTACTGGTGATTGGTCTATTCAAATTCTCTATTTCTTCTTGATTCAGTTTGGGAAGGCTGTATGATTCTAAGTATTTATCCATTTCTTCTATATTATCCCATTTGTTGGTATATAGCTTTTCATAGTATTCTCTTATAATCTTTTGTATTTCTGAGGTGTCCATTGTAATTCCTCCTCTCATTTCTGATTTTATTTGTTTGAGCCTTCTCTCTTTTTTTCTTGGTGAGTCTAGCTAAAGGCTTGTCAATTTTGTTTATCTTTTCAAAGAACCAGCTCTTAGTTTCATTGATTTTTTTTGTATTTTTTTTTTAGTCTTTATTTCATTTATTTCTGCTCTGATTTTTATTATTTCCTTCCTTCTACTGATTTTTGGCTTTGTTTGTTCTTCTTTTTCCAATTCCTTTAGGTACACTGTTAGATGGTTTATTTGAGATTTTTCTCGTTTGTTGATGTAGGCCTGTATTGCTATAAACTTCCCTCTTAGAACCACTTTTGCTGTATTCCATAAATATTGCCATGTCATATTTTCATTTTCCTTTGTCCCCAGGTATTTTTTGATTTCTCCTTTGATTTCTTCATTGACTAAATTGTTGTTCAGTAGCGTTTTGTTTAATCTCCACATATTTCCAATTTTCTTCCTGTAGTGGATTTCTAGCTTCATACCATTGTGGTCAGAAAAGATGTTTGGTATTATTTCAATCGTCTTAAATTTATTGAGACTTGTTTTGTGGCCTAATATGTGATCGATCCTGGAGAATGTTCCATGTGCTTTTGAAAAGAATGTGTATTCTGTGGGTTTTGGATGGAATGTTCTGTATATAGCTACTAAATCCATCTGGTCTAATGTGTCATTTAAGGCCAATGTTTCCTTATTGATCTTCTGTTTGGATGATGTATCCATTGCTGTAAGTGGAGTGTTAAATTCTCCTACTATTATTGTGTTGCTGTCTATTTCTCCTTTTATGTCTGTTAATAATTGCTTTACATATTTAAGTGCTCCTATGTTGGATGCATAGATATTTACAAGTGTTATACCCTCTTATTGGATTGTCCCTTTATCATTATGTAGGACTGTTCTTTGTCTCTTGTTATAGTTTTTGTTTTAAAGTCTGTTTTGTCTGATATAAGTATTGCTACTCCAGCTTTCTTTTCATTGCCATTTGCATGGAATATCTTTTTCCATCCCTTCACTTTCAGTTTGTGAGTGTCTTTAGGTCTGAAGTGTGTCTCTTGTATGCAGCATATATATGGGTCTTGTTTTTTTATCCAATTGCCACCCTATGCCTTTTGATTGAAGCATTTAGTCCATTGACATTTAAAGTAGCTATTGATAAGAATGTACTTATTGCCATTTTCTTACTTTTTTCTGTATGTTTAAGTAGTTCTTCTCTGTCCCTTTCTTCTTCTCTTGCTCTCTTCCCTTGTGGTTTGATGGCTTCCTTTAATATTATGTCTTGGTTCCTTTCTCTTAATTTTTTGTGTATTTATTATAGGCTTCTGGTTTGTGCTTACCATGAGGTTCATATATAATAACCTACGTATATAGCAATCTATATTAACTTTATCATCTCTTTAGTGTGACAACTTGCTAAAAGCTCTATTCTTTTACTCCCCTGCTCCCACATTTTATGTTTTTGATATCATATTTAACCTCTTTTTTTGTGCATGTGTATCTGTTACCCTCATCATTGAAATAGATAATTTTAGTGCTTTTGTCTTCTGACTTTCATATTTGCTTAATAGGTGGCTGATCTACTACTTTTACCATATATTTACCTTTACCAGTGATTTTATTGGGGTTTTTTTGAATAATTTTCTTATTCTTATTTGTGGTCTTTTCTTTTCCACTTAAATAAGTCCCTTTAGCATTTCTTGCAAGGCTGGTTTATTGGTGATAAACTCCTTTAGTTTTTGCTTGTCTGGAAAACCGTTTATCTCTCCTTCCATTCTGAATGATAACCTTGCCAGATAGAGCATACTTGGCTGTAGGTTTTTTCCTTTCAGCACTTTAAATATATTGTGCCATTCCCTTCTAGCCTGTAAAGTTTCTGCTGAGAAGTCAGCTTACAGCCTTTTGGGGTTTCCTTTGTATGTCACTTGTTGCCTTTCTCTTGCAGCTTTTAGGATTCTCTCTCTCTCTCTCTTTTTTTGTTTTTTTGAGGAAGATTAGCTCTGAGCTAACATCTGCCACCAATCTTCCTCGTTTTGTTGAGGAAGACTGGCCCTGAGCTAACATCTGTGCCCATCTTCCTCTACTTTATATGTGGGACGCCTGCCACAGCCTAGCTTGACAAGTGGTGCATAGGTCAATGGCCAGCATCCGAACTGGTGAATCCCAGGCCGCTGAAGTGGAGCATGTGAACTTAACCTCTGTGCCACCAGGCTGGCCCCAAGGATTCTCTCTTTATCTTTGATTCTGGACATTTTAATTATAATGTGTCTTGGTGTGGGTCTCTTTGGGTTTATGTTGTTTGGTGCTTTCTGTGCTTCCTGTACCTGGGTGTCTGTTTCCTGCCTTAGGTTAGGAAAGTTTTCAACCATTATTTCTTCAAATAGATTCTCTTCCCTCTTGTCTCTCTCTTCTGCTCTGGAACACCTGTAATATGGATGTTAGTCCACTTGATGTTATCCCAGAGGTCCCTTAGACTGTCCTCATTCTTTTAAATTCTTTTTTCTTTTATCTGTTCAGCTTGGGTGATTCCCTCCAGTCTTTCATCCAGCTTGCTGATTTATTCTTTTATATCATCTAGTCTGCTATGGAGTCCCTCTAGTGAATTTTTCATTTCCATTATTTTATTCTCCATTTCTGATTTCTTCTTTTTTATATTTTCCAGTTCTCTGTTGAAGTTTTCACTGAGTTCATCCATTCTTCTCCCAAGATCAGTGAGTATCCTTATGACTATTAGTTTGTACTCTTTGTCAGGTAGATTGCGTATCTCTATTTCATTTAGTTCTTTTTCTGAAGTTTTGTCCTGTTCCCTTACTTGGAACATATTCCTTTGTCTCCTCATTTTGCCTGTTTCTCTGTGCTTATATCTATGTGGTAGGTCAGCTACATCTCCCAATCTTGGAGAGGTGGCCTTATGTAAGAGATGCCTTATGAAGTCCAGCAGTGTGCTTCCCTCTCGTCACAGTTAAATGTTCCAGGAGTGACCCTTGTGTGGGCTACATATGTCCTTCTGTTGTGGCAGAGTTTTTCTTGCTGAAGGTGCCCAGCAAGCTAGGCTGTCCCCCTAGCCAGCTGGTTGTAATGCTCAGTTGTGTGTGGCTGCTATGGTCCTTCAGTCACTTTATTGGGCATGGGGAGCCCCAGCACCATTGCCTGAAAGTCGAATAGCACATTCCTGTTGCAGTTTTTCTGTTAAGTGTGTAGGCCCCCAGCCTTGCTGGTTGCTAGGCTCAGGGGCTTACAATTGCTGTAGGCCTCCAGCCTGCAAGGCTGTTGTCAGCTCTCACAGGATTGCAGCTGAGGGGGGCCGGCCCTAGGCATGGGAGCACCCAATTGTTTCAGGCTTTGGAAGGTGGGGCCAATCCCCAAGTGGCTATTTGAGAAGCACAAGTCTGCTGCAGCTGACAAGCCCCACAGGCTGCAGGACCACACACCCCATCAACACAGTCCTGCCCCATGTGCCCACCCTGAACCACTGTAGCAGACCCAGTCACCCCACTGCAGAGGCTCCACACACTCCGGCAATGAAGACCTGCCCCTCACTCATTCCCTGCCCTGCAGAGGCAGACCCACTCACTTGGCTGCAGAAGTTCCAGGCACCCCACTTATGCAGGCCCACAAGTTGCCCAAGGGCTTGCTGTTGGATGGGGCCAGTCCCTAGAGCAAGCTGCTGTGCTGGCAGAGCTGGATTAAATTGGTGCTCTGGTGGGTGGGGCAGACCGCTGCACCAACAGGCCAGAGGAAGAACTCCAATGGCATCTGCCAGCATCTGTGTCAGCATGCCTGTACTGAGTCACAATAATGGCTGTTGCCAATGTCTCAGTCCCTGAGGAGATGGTCCTGGCCTGAGGAGGTCTCACCTCTCACCAAGATGTGCCCAGAGCCTGTCAAGTGAGTCTCTTCACCAAAGGACTGTGCATGTTTCTTTCTGGTGATTTTAAGTTGCTTTCCAAAATGGGTGAATTTGTGTGTGGGCCCTTTATGGGCAGGCTTTTCTTTCCCTTGTCTGATAGCTTTTCTTGGGGTTTTCCCTGTTGATGTTAATAACCAGCAAAGCCAGGCGTTGTGACACTTGTCTCAGTTGTGCTGATTTCAAAAGCAGCTTATTGTAGTAACGCTCCCCTGTCAGATTCCCCCTCCTCCAGGGAAGGCTGCATACCTTAGGATTGCTCCCAACCAGCCGTGAAGCACCACAGCTAGAAGGTGGCTTTTTTCTCTCCAGAAAGGAATTTTTGCCTCTTCCACCCAGTCAGCACCATCCCTTGTTGTGGGGGTTCTTTTTATCTAGTTTTCAGTTCTCTCTCAGGGGTAATTTTTCCAAGAGTAGTTGCAAGTTTGTTGTGTCTGTGGGAGGAGGTAAGTTCAGAGTCTGTCTATACTGCCATCTTGACACTGTCCATTAATAATTTTTATATCGATTACATATTGAAATGATAGCATCTTAGATTTATTGGGTTAAATAGAATATATTACCAAAACTAATTTTGCCTGTTTACTCTTACTTTTTTAATATGGTTACTGGAAAAATTAAAATTCCAAATGTGGCTTTAAAATATTCCTGTCAGACAGCACTGTTCTAATATGCCGCATCTTTTCTGTTCCATTTTCCATCTCTTTACTTGCTCTGTTTTCTGGGATATTTCTTCAATTCCACCTCCCAATCTTTATACTGAAATTTTTATTTCAGCCTTCATCTTTTTAATTTCCAAAGGCATTTTGTTGATCTCTCAGTCTCCCTTTTACATGGCATATTTCACTTGTCTTATGAATGCCACAGTTTCTCATGTCTCTGACTTTATGGTTCTGGTTCTCCTGACGTTGGTTCTGCTATCGGCACTGTTCCAGTTTCCTATCAGCTTCTTCATTTGCTTTGTTTGGTCTCCATCTTCCACCTTGGAGGCTTTCCTCAAGTGTCTACTGCTCCTTGGCCATCCATTCATATTCAAGAGGCTCCAAAAAGCTGCCTAGTAATGCTGTGTGTATTGGCTTGTTGGCTGATGGTCTTTGCTGTGGGTTGATGAAGTGGAAAGCTGAACTTTCTTCAAGAGACACCCATCACCACCCCACCACCAAGTGGAGTTAGCCTGTGGAGGCTTTTTCTCTGCAACTTTTTTCTTTCTCCAGAGAAGAATCCTCCAGGCTGCTGTCTTGGTAAGTAGTTGGGGAAGAGACAGGTGTTGGCAGCCAAGTGTTCACTTTCCACTTAATTCCACTATTCTCAGTACCTACTCATCCCAGGCCTCTCTGATATGTTTCCAAATCTGGATTGTCTCAGGTTCAATAGAATAAACCATCTGTTTCTTGACAAAATAGAGGTAGTCACCTGGCTGGGGTTTGGGATGGGAAAGAGGATGTGATTTATCCAACTCTGAGCTCCTCCATCGTGCTGTAGGGTAAAGGGCCTGGCTTCTCCTTTTTGGTGCCTTCTGTAAGTACTCAGGTACTCAGGGTGTAACTTCTTTTATTCTGCTAAGTCACTTACCACCTCACTTTCTTATTTTAATTTTTTTTTTCCTGAGGAGGATTCACCCTGAGCTAACATCCATTGCCAATCCTACTCTTTTTTTGCTTGAGGAAGACTAGCCCTGAGCTAACATCCATGCCAGTCTTCCTCTGCTTCGTACGTGGGATGCCTCCACAGCATGGCTGATGAGTGGAGCAGGTCTGCACCCAGGATCTGAACGTGCAAACATGGGCCACTGAAGCAGAGCATGCAAAACTTTAACCACTCGGCCATGGGACTGGCCCCTCATTTTCATTTTTAAAAACTGTGTTTAAATCTTTCATCTACTGTTCTCCCCTGTCCTGTTTTTGTCCTTATGGGTTAGTTCATTGTTAATTATTTAGTATTTTCTTACTGAGGTTTTAGTAAAGAGAGGACATCAACACATGTGGCCAATTTCCTCATCTTTACCTGGGAGCCCTGTTTGTGCCCTAAGCTCTACTTATTTACTGCTTTTTGTTTTTTCCTCTAAAAGAAAAGGATCAAGGTCTGCTTTGTCTTTGAGTCCACACCGCGACCCTCCCCTCCCACCTAGTGTCCATGTATACACTGAGTGCTCAGCAGAGGGGAAGTCACTCATGTAAAGTGCCTATACTTTTGAGTCTTATTGGCTCCCTGTGTGCCTTGGATAAGCCACTTTACCTCTATGGCTCACAGGAGAGCTTAGGCTAGAGTCTGGTCTCTAGATGATTCCTAAAGGTCCCGTTCAGCTTTAACATTCTAAGAATCCACGTGCCCAGTTTCTTTATTAGTTTTCACTGTTTGCTAGTATACATTATATCATCCCTAGGCATCTAACATTGTAGAGAAAATTTTGCAAAGGAAAAATTTTAAATCCATGGAGAGAGGCAATAATTACTCCCAGTTAAAGGGCTTATAATCTGTGGTCAACAGTGGTGACCAAGTGCAGTACTGAAACCAGAACAAGAAGAGCAGTGCAATGAAAACAGTGCCTTCTTCCTGTCCCAGCTGCATTAATCTTGGCATGTGTGTGCCACGGAACGGGAAGCTGTTTTAAATGTACCCAGAATTTTGGTTTTATTCAGGTATGGTGAGGCCAACACACCAGGAGATGATTGCCTTGAAGAGAGAGTTTGTTATTCACATTTCCCAAGAAGGGACCACACCTTGTGGGTCCACATTTCCAGGAAGGAATGGGCAAGACAGGGTAAGCAACTGAGGAGGTTTGGGATTGGAAAGTCTGCATGATTTTGGTGGGCTCTGGACTGTAGAGGTGGTCCCTAGTTCTCCAGTACCTGGGCCTGGAGTGATTAGGGCAGAGGAATATTGCTTCCTGGAGTGTCAAAGCCAGCTAGAGGAGGTGGTTCAGAAAAAGCACTTTGGATTGGCTAGTTTGCATTTGAAAGGTGTGCTTCCTGGTGAGTTCCTTGCAGTCTCTAAGAATTGGCTAAGCCCTGGGAAGGCCAGATGCCAGAGCATCACAAATACAGCAAATGAGAAAATATAGTTAATACAGAAGAGGTCAAATAAAGGCTGGGCTAGAGAGTCAGGAAGGAGCAGGCAGTGAGGCAGGATGACATGGCTCTTGGTAGAAGGCGTACGAGCAGCCAGAGCGTATAAAAACAATGGTCAGGGATGTTCAGTGTTTGGGAGGACGCTCATTGTGTTTCATCACGGATGGACTGTAGACAAGGTAGAACATATTAGGAGACTTAGCTTTCTCCTAGAACGAGAAGTCTGGAGGAGTAATGTAGGGCTGATGCAGACACTCAAGGTCGTCATCAAGGCTCCAGGCCCCATATCACTCCTTGCTCCACCAGCCTTTACAGGTGTCTTTTGTTCACATGGTAACAAGACCCACCTGCCTGAGCACTGAGTCCAAGTCCCAGGTGAAAGGACAGGCAAATTCCAGCTGATTTCCTCTTTTTATGTGGGAGATAATAGCTTTCCTGCAAGTCCTACCCAGTAGATTTCTGCTTACATCTCATTGGCCAGAACTGGGTCACATGGTTTACTCCAAGAAGCAAGCGTATCTGGGGGAGTTAATTGTTTCTAACATTTACATTGATGCCTCCAGCAAAACTGAGGTTCTGCTGGTAAGGACGAATCCCTGTGTGAATGGATTATACTTAGCAGTGTCCGCCACAGAGGGAAAGGGGATCTATGAGCTTGTCTCCTTCAATTAAATGAGACAAACCATATAAAGTATTTAGCACAATGCCTAGCTTGTAGTATGTACTCCAAAAAAATGTTTGCCGCCTCTGCTGCTACTATTGTTGTTAATAAAATGTATTACATCATAGTCTTGATTTTCACAGTCTCATTAATTCAACAAATATTTATTGTGCTTTTACAATGTTCAGTCTTTAGGTGCTGGGGGTCAATAAAGGGAATAAAATCTGATTCCTGCCTTCTAAGAGCATACCGTCTGTGTAAATAAACTCACCATGAATTGAATGTGATCAAAGCTTCAGCAGAGGCAGCCTTGGAAGCTATTGGCAGTGGAAGGAGGTTGAGAGAGCCTGGATACAAATGATTCCTCATTTCACAGATGAGGAAAGTGGGAGCCACCAGGGAAATGCAGGACTGGCTGCAGTCACCCAGCTCTGCTGACAGAACCAGCCTTGGAGCCCAGGCCTCCTGCCACCCGCGCTGGTGCTGCTGGGATTGCACTGCCCTGGTGGAAGTGATCTGAAATGCAAAGCTGGATGAAGAGACCAGAACAACACGCCCTTGCCTTTAGGGGAGGTGGGCAGGCCATCTCACAGTGCCTTTGGCCCAGGAGGAAACATGACCAGCAGTAGATTAACTGAACTCCCAGGATTGCAATGATGTGTGTGCCTGCGGGAAAATGAGGGCCTCTCCACGTGGCAGAGACGAGAATTCCTCTGGGTCAAGACTTTTACTCACTCCGTGGTTTTTAATTAGCAACCCTGATTTTTCTAAGGATTGCATTCAATCAGCAAATGCTTCTTACATAACTCCCCACCCGCTGATCCACTATTGGACAGCACAGGTCACTAAAATATGGAAAAAGAATGGAAATTTTGGATCCTGGTACATGACAGAAGATTAGATGAGGGAAAGAGCCATGAAAAAGTCATTCGGAACTATTTTAAAGATATTAAATGCACTCTGTTCACTACAATGACCACTATATTTTTTGAATTAAAGAAGACTTTGTTCTATTTGGCATAAAGTATAGCACCAGCTTTTGTGGGGTTTGTTGTTGTTGTCGTCGATTTTTAAAAGATGAAGTTAATGAAAATCAAAGACTGTCTGGCTGGCAGAAACAAAATAAAGTCACATCTGGAAACAGCTGCACTAGTAATTATATGGCATTTAATGTGACTAATATCAAAAGGCTGGGTTTTTCTCCCGCTGGCATTAGAGATGCAAAATTCAGGCTTGCGAGCCGCTCCATTGTAATAGTTTTGAGTCAGTGGGTGTTTAGAAGTCATTCTGATATTTATAAAGAGAAACCCCCAGCGAGCCATAGAAGGGAATTTGAGTGAGGGAAAAAAAATGAACACGAGCTGCGCAGTTTGAATTTTGAGAACTGGCATAAATTTTACAGGTTTTTTCCCTAAGCATTAACTGTTCAGTGTTTCAGTTCAATGAAATAAAGCCCTCTTGTTTCCCATACCAATCAGGTGACCTCCTGCCTCGCTGTAATTAGTGGTAAACTTCAATATGCAAGCTAAAAGACCACCTAATTAAAAAGTGTAATTAATTTACATAGATCATTCAAAATGGCTGGATGAGATAGCTTATGGAGATAATGTGAAACTCTTTGAGCTGCTTTTATTGGCTCCTTTCCCTGCTGTTCCTCAGGTTCTGAGTATTTTCATGGGAATGAGTTTATCAAAGTGGGAAGGGCCTGGAGGTGATGATGTTAGCTAATCACTGTTAAACATTTAAAGCTTTGCAATTATTTTTATCAATTACCCAAGTATAAAACAAACCAAAAAAATGGCCTTATATTCCTCCTCAGTGCTGAGTGGCCTAATGTTATTAGTGAATTTTTATTAAGTGCCTGTTGAGTGCTAGATGCCACCTCGCATCACTCAAAACACACAGTGAGGTTGACGCCTGCCACGACTAGCACAACTCCTCTCTCTGGGTTAGACTTCGATGCTTCTGATCACAATGAGATGGTTGCAGGATCCAGAAGAAAGATACCGGCCAGAGGATTTCTCTCCTTTTACTCATAATTCACACTGCCAAGCAATGTCCTGTACTATCTACTCTGCAACATAATCAGTATTGGACTCCAGAGCTTGGCCAAGCCCGTGTGTAACAACCAGGCGGCTGATCCAATGGTGAGGTTCTGGTTTCTCACCTTCCTTGTGCAGAAATTGTGGCCCTGTGGTGACATTTAATCATATGTTTCTTTCCCTTTACCTGAATTGCAAAGGGAAAAGTTCCCCCCCAGTTTATGTCTGCAGGGCTTCTAAACAAAGAAGCTTCAACAAGGTGTTGGTTAACACAGCCTGTCTTTGAGGGAGAGGTCAGGGACCTCGGCAGCATCTTGCCAAAGAACCATAGATCAGTCATAACCCTCTTTTAATTTCATCTGCTTCTCCCAAGAAGGACCTGTCACAGCATCAGATGATCTTGGGCTAACTCTCCAGGGCTGTCCTGAGAGTATCCTATAACAAGAGCAAATGCCAATTTTCTCTTCCATATATTTGACAACACACATCACTGTGACATGAACTTTCTATAAGTCCTTAATATTCGGTTGGGGGCTTTGAATCATGTGACAAGGACTCCTCTCCTCTCCATGAGATAAACTTGTGTTATTATTCTTGTTGGAACCTAAATTCTGCAGCTTGCCTGCTCCGGTTGATTAAATCCCTGTGTAGCTCCTAAAATTTCATCTTTTTGTCCCAGGTGAGCATAATCCAAGTTCTATTTCACTTTCCATGTGCCTCAGTTTCCTCATTACTATGCTTCAGATAATAGCATCATAATTAAGCAACTCAAAACTTTGACCCAATTGGTTAGAATAACAGCAAAGATCTAAAATAGAGGTTCTCAAACGTTGCTGCACATAAGAATCTCTTGGAAAAAAAATCCAGATGCCCAGGCTGCATCCCAGACCAATTACATCTGAACCTCTAGGAGGAAGGACCCAGGTATTAGGATGATTTCTTGTGTGATTGAGCAATAAAAGCTCTTGTCATACACCTCTGAGTTTTGAGGTGACTTGTGATGAAGCATTGTTGTGGTTGTAACTGTCTGATACACCCACTCATTCATTCCTTTATCCTCTGAATACCGAGCAAGCACCTACCATGTGCCAGGGACTTGCTAGGTCCTGGGGGCACAGTGGAAAACAAGTGTGGTCAAGGTCCTGGCCTCAGCACAGTTTATGATCTTGGGGTAAACGAAAACCAAGTGAACACACAGCTATGTAATATCATTTCAGGTATCATTTAGAGCTGTGGAGACAAATAATTCCAGCAATGTGAGATAGAGAAAAATAAAGTTGTACCCATACCCCATATCTTACTCAGGATGAATTCCAAACAGATTACAGACTTCAGTTTTACAAACGAAGAAAACACAGAAACCCAGTTGCTATAGAAGAAAAGATTGATAAATCAGGCTATACAAAACCATAATCAAAATCAGAAAACAAAGATCAAACTGAAAGAAAAATATTTGTAATTCATACATACAAAAGGTTACTTTTCCTGATGTATATAGATTTCAGAAAATCAATAAGAATAAGATCTACTGCCAAATTTTAAAAAATGAATAAATAGCTTACAGAAAAAGGAAATACTAACAGTCCTTAAACATAAGAGAAAATACTCAATCCACATGTAGTAATAGAAATGCATTCTAAAACTACCCTGAGATACTACTGTCACTCATCAGACTGGCAAAGATCCAGGAGTTTGATAGCACACACGGTTGGCCAGGGTGTGGGGGACAGGCATTCTCATAGGTTGAGGGCAGAAGTGTAAATTGGCAATAATTCTATGGATGGCAATTTGCCACAAACACTTTGTCCTGGTTCTTCTTTCCATTTCTGGGAATTCATTCTACAGATATATTTGCATGTTTGTGAAATGATGCAGAATCATTTCTAATGGCAAAAGATGGGAAACAACCTAAATGTTCATCAACAGGGGATGGGTTAAGTACATGAGGACACGCCCATGCAAGGGAATACTATGCAGCTACGGAAAAGAATGAGAAAACTCTTTATATACTGATAGGGAAAGATTTCTCAATTATGCTGTAAAGTAAAACAAATATAAGGTGTGAGGTAGTGTATATAGTTATGCTACCTTTTGATTAAAAACATATAAAAAGATTGATTAGATACGTGATAGATACATACATAGATACGCAGATAGTATGTGAATAAAAAAGTTTTACAAGAGCATGGAGACACGTCCGTACACGTCCTGCTTTGTATCTGCTTAAACTCTATCAGGGAGCAGACGCAGAAGACCAGCCACTTTTGTCGCCCGTGGGAAGAGGAACTGGTGGCTTTGGGACAGGAGCAAAAGGGAGACTTTTCACTATTTGCCTTTCCTTAGCGCTCTGAACCACGTTATTATTTATTCACAAAGTTAAATGACTTTAAATATCAAAAATACAGTATAAATGTGTTTATAATTAAACGTTTGAAATTAAAAAGAAAAATTCTAGGGGTGAACTGTGGCAGAGCAGGCAGGATTCTCTATGAGACAGGCTCTTTAAGGAAGGGCTTTCTGCAGGGGTGACACTTGATGAAGAGCCGAATGAAAGGGGGGAGCGAGCTACCTAAGGCTTGGGAAAAAGAAAGCATGTCAGACTGAAAGAAAAGCCAGTGCAAAGGCCCTGAGGGGGGGTGCCAGAAGAGAGGCCATGTGTCAGAGGCAAAGTGAGAGAGGGCAGAATGTTGGAGATGTGGTCGGAAAGGGGCCACGGGCCTGGTCGCTTGGGCCTCGTAAGTCCTGGTGAGGCGGCTGGAGTTGATGATGTGTGAGGGAAGACATTAGAGGCTTCGAGGGGAAGAGTGAGATGATCAGCCTTCCCTCAGGCCTCCGTGGGGAGAGGAGCCTGAAGGGAGGTGCGAGCAGATGTAGGGAGCAGAGGAAGGAGGTTATTCAAGGCGCCAGGTGGGGGTGGCTTGGACCTGTGGCAGCGAGGGTGGTGAGAAATGGCAGATTTGGGGATGTATTTTAAAAGCAGGCCAAGAAGGTTTGCCGGTGCGTTGGACGTGGGGGTAAGAACAAGGGACAGTTCGAGGACTTCAATGCTTTTGGCTCGAGCGCCTGGGGGAACACTTTGTGAGCACTTACTGCATTCTGGGCACGAAATAGACATGGCCCTGCCCTCGGAAAGCTCACCACGAAATGGGAGAGCCGGATAGGAAACAAGCAGGCCCCTACTAAACTCAACCAAGACACTGGGAGAGCCAGAGAGGAAACAAGCAGGCCCCTACTAAACTCAACCAAGACACTGGGAGAAGGCCCCGGGGGCATTAACAGGGTGCTGGGATGGAAGGTAACGCAGGCGGGAGAGGCCTATGTAAAGAGGAAGGAAGGCCTTGCCTGGCGGTGAGATTGACTGAGATCTGGTGGCTGAGAAGCCAGCCACGTGAGGGACACGGGGCAGCTTTCAGGGGAAAGGGAACAGCATGTGTAAAGGCCTTGAGTTAGGGGGAAAATTGTTGTATGCATTTTCACGAGGCCACCGTGGCTGGTGTGACTGGCACCAAAGGGAGGTGGGGAGGTGGGGAGGTGGGCAATCGTGCTGAGAACCTGGGTGAGGAGGAGTCTTATTGTGTGTGTGTGTTTATTTCAGCAATGGGGACTTAAAGTTTTGTGACTTTAGGACACCCGTCCTCAGACTTCGGTGAGCAAAGGCGGCAGGAGTGGTATTCTGCCAAGACGTGGCCTCAGCAGGTGTGGTGCTGGCCACTGCATTATCCCACCACCACCTGTCCTTCTCCTTCTAACGCTGGGTCCCCAATATCCTTTTGAGATGGACAACTTTCCCTTTCTCCACATCCTTCGGCCCGCCAGAAGACAGAGAACTTGGAGTTCGTGGACAGCCCAGATCAACGAGTGTTCGTGGGACCCCCTTTCACAGTGACCTTCCTCAGTGGCAGGTCAGCCCACTTTACCCATCTCCTCATGAGAAGGAGCAAACTTTGGGGGCCTCGCATAGTGAGACAGAGCAAGAGCAACAAACATTAAAGTTGGGAGTTCCCAGCCCCAAGCTCTCGTCGTGGTAACTGGGAAGGGGCGTGAGAGCCCATGTGCAGTCGCCTGGGGTGGCGGCCGTTCATCTGTCCATCACAAGCACTGCACCAAATTTCAGAAGGAGAAAAAGAACAACCTAATGATGAGCAGATGCACTGATCAATATTCTCAATTTACCTCTCCAGCTCCAGGGCCCAAATTGAAAACGGGACTGTGAGAATCTCAAAGGGCTGCTGCGGTGGCACGTCCCTGCCCCCTGAGGAGCAGCGGCTTCTTGCCAACGTCTTGCAGAGGTTTCGGGGCACCCTCCTGGGAGAGCAGGGCGCTCCTGCTGCCCGGGCACTTACAGACCTGTGGGAGCTGCTTTAGGGGCCACTGGCGTCAGGGGTGGTTAGAGCTGTACCCTTCGTGGACACCCCCAAACCTCCACCCTGGATTAGAACAGGGCTCCAGGGGCCAATCCTATTGTTTCCAGAATCACTGTGGTCAGTAAGACAACTTCTCAGCGAGAACATGGGAGATTTGTACACGAACGGATGGGAATTAAAAGGGTAAATAATAAACACAGCAACGTCTTCACTGAAATAGCACTTACTGTGTTTGCGTTCTACGCCAAGGCCAGTCGGCCTCTCCTCATGAGGTGGATATGTGACTGCCCCCATTTTACAGGGTGTTTAGGGGGCTCTGCAAGTAGGGATTCTTTGAGGAAGAGTTCCTACACTTAATGCTTGGTGGAAATTTCCTCCCAAACCTGGAGCTTTCTAATCCAGGAGAGTGGAAACAGATCCCGGGGTTGGGAGAGCTGTGCCCCAGCCCTGATTCTTCACTAGCCCATATGAGACCTTGACTCCTCCCGGCCTCAGTTTCTCATCTTTGAAAAGAGAAATGTTAGGCGCTGATCCCCAAGGACCCTTCCTGTTCTGATGGTGTAGGACTCCTCAGGTCAGTATGCCGTCTACATCAACTTTCTGTCTAGCCCCCTGTCCGGACACTGAGTCCCTCCCCAGCAGTGAGTCACATGGCAGCCTTTGCTCTGGGCTCACCTTCCAGCACGGGGCTGGAGGGGAGAGCCCGACTTCATCCTCAAAGGCTCCACAGGGCTCTTTAACAACAGGGCCACCTCGCCGTCAGTCCCATTCTGGGCTGCTCCACGCAAAGCTGGCCGGGTGAACCCCATCCTGAACGGGAGGCATAAATTCCAATTGTAATAAACTCTCCTTCCTGATTTGGACTGCTTGATAAGCATAATCTGAATTGAGAAATCTGATTCCCAACTGCTATTGAACAGCTAGGCCATTCGTTCATTCTCCTTTTCACTCATTCATTTAAAAAAGCTTTTTTGAGCATCACTGTGTACAGGGCTCTTGGGATGCTGAGGTAAGAAGACAGTTTCAGCCCTCACAGTGCTGGATTCTACTCAGGAAAGAGACAATAATAATACAATAACACAATAAACAAATAAGCAGGTCACACCCTTTCAGGTGGTGGTAAGTGCTATGCTGAAAAAATAAAGCAGGGTAAGGGGTAAAGATAAAGGATGATGGATACATTTGACTCTTCGAGGGGACCCTTTTAGATTTGGGGGGGAGATTCAGGGAAGGCCTCTCTATAGAGATAACAGTTGAGCAGCCACCTGAATGAAGAGAGAGATCTAACCAGGTGGAGGTCAAGAGAAGTGCGTTTCGGGAAGAAGGAACAACAGCAAGGCCCCTTGGCTCTGAGGTGGGGATGGGGATGGCAGATCTGAGGAAGAACAAGAGGCCGGCAGAGTGCATATCAGCAGAGGCCTCCATCTGAGAGAGGATGAGAAGAGGCCTCTCATCATGAGAGATGAGGGCCTGCCTTCCCAATCTGACTGGTCACAGGTTAGCAGTCAGAAGTATGAGCTACAGGGAAGGAATCTCACACAATGTGACTTTAAAGACAACAAAATATGTGGCAAGACAGCCAGACCCACCCCTAACATTTGCAGGATGTGGAAAAAGAGTACAAACAGAAGACCATTGAAATACTATATATGTAAATACTTAAAAAAAATTATGAATCCAGCCAAAAAACTGTCACATGAAATATGTACTATCTTCTTCTCTTGACAAATAAAACCTGTCCAAGTTCAAGTTCAAATTTATAATTCTTGGAGTCCTAGTCCCTAGGCCCTGGGCTTGCCCCTCCTTCTCTTCCTTCCCACCAGCTGCATCTAATACAGTACGGGACCTCCCACATGCACAAGTGGTCACCCCAGCCCTCATGTCCAAGCTCCATGACACCACATCACTAATGGCGGTCCCTCAGGCCAAGGGATGTGCATACTCCAAATATGGGAAGAGGCCCACGCAAGCCCTGGAAGCAGGAACAGGATTGTTGGGCAAAGATTTCTGGAGCTCCACGTGGTCTAGAGTGGGCTCTTCGTGGGCTGCAGTTGGAGAAGGCCCAAATAGAGCCATCTAAAGCCAAGGTCCAAGGCAGGGGATACCTTCTTGCCTGGGTATAAAGGTGATACTATAGGTAGTTCCTGAATGATTAAAGTTAAAACAAGCAACCCTCGTGCAGAGACAAGCTGGGAACCAAGGAATAAGGGTGGTCAAGGTACTGGAGAAGTTGGGCGAAGACTCTGGGACAAGAGGGAGGAAGAGTTGATAGATACTTTGGATTTTTTAACCTGGGAAGTTTACATGTTTCTTGCATTTTCTGTGTTTATTTCTTCTTTGTTCTCCTGACATCTATAGCAAACTTGTTGAAAGCTCTACTCAGCCTTGGCTAAGGGAACCCGGGGAAAGGTTTCAATCTTTGCTTGAGCCAGAATATTTAAGGGGGCAGTACTACCTGGGGGACAGCAGGAACCCAAGTGAAAGAACCTAAAGAAGAAGGTGAAACTTGAGGTTCAGAGGTGTCTTCCAACCCCTCCACCACCACTACACTCCTGGAAACTTTCTTTCCAGTGCTGACCTTGGAAGTTCTGAGTAAGAAAAGGAACCCCTTTGTGCAACAAGACTGCTGGAGAACCCAGTGTCTGCCCCCTTTTCTCTCCGTAACAGAACCCCCTATTGTTCCTGGAACATGACTGTCTGGTATAAAGTTTCCATCCCTTTCTTGTAGCTAGGTGTCATCATTTGACCAAGTTCTAGTCAAAAGGGTTGAGCAGATGTGTACCACATCTGAGGTGTTCTTTTAGAGGAAGAAGGATTCTTTCTCTCTCTCCTTCTCCCATCCTGCTGGCTACGCTGTGACGTGGTGGTGAGCCATCCTGAACAACATGAACAAGGAGACACCCTATCAGGCAGAACAACAAGACAGGAGGGGCTGGGTCCCTGACACCACAGACCCACCAGAACAGCCCTGTCTTTCTGACAGCTGGACCACTAAATCAGAGGAATAAACTTCTGTCTTGTTTAAGGCCCTGTTGGCTTCTGTTATCGTTTGCCTCTTTTATAACCGCTGGATCCTCATCCCAACAAACACAGTGGACACCTCTTGGAGGGAATATAATCCACCCTGTAGAAAGGACTTCCTGTTATTTGTCTTGAAGATTGTGGGCTGTCTCCTCACCCATGTTTACTCTCTTGAAACCTTCCTGAATTGTATAGGTTTTGATCACATCAACCCTCAGCTCATGTCTTTCTAGGTTGAAATCCTCTGAGTTTTAGTCTGACCTCATGGAGAATGCTTCTGCGTTTTCTAAAATTTAACAACTTCAGCTTTATTATCTGCTTTCGGTTAAATGGTACCATGGGCTATTGTCTTTGGGCTGAGAACCCAGTCCAGAACCTACAAAAGTTTATTGAACTGAATTGACTAGAATTGAAATTCAATGAACAGTCTCTCTTTCAAGAGACAGCATGGACTAAGTTCAATCTCCAGACTTCACTGCCCAGGGTGTCATGTGCTGCCCAAGCAGACAACACGAAGCTGTGGAAGGAATGAACACTTGGAGAGAATTCCTTTACAAGAAAACTCTTCCTCTTCCGCCCCCATCTCACCTCAATTTCCTGGCCAGTTCCTATGTATCCTTCACGCCTCAGCTCAGACATCACTTCCCAGGCCCCTACCCTGGGTTGGTTTCCTCTGTGTTATTATCTCATAGCCCCTGGTACTTGCTTTTTATTATACATGGTATGTTTCTATTTACTTCTCTGCTGTCTGTCTTTCTCCATCAACTGTAAAGGTGCAAATATACCCATCGTATCTGCGAGTCCCGGCCCAGTGCTTGGCTCACAGCCAGTGCTCAATAACATTTTGATAAATGAATGAATGAATGAATGAATGAACAGTCAATGAATGAATAGATGAGCAATGAACAGCGTTATCCTCTCACATCTCATATCCAGAAACAAATCCTAGGCTCTTCCTAAGAAATACTTCTGCATTTCAACCACTTATCACTTCCTCCACTGCTCTCATTCTGGTCCAAGCAGCCATCATTTCCCCCTTGGACTATTACATTAGGCTCCTGACTGGCCTCTGTGCTTCCACTTCCCTCTTCTCATCCCCCCACAGCACACACCAATCTTCTAGTACAAATACGGGGGAAGCATGAGGATGAGGCCAACTTGTAAGCGAGGGCCATGTTGAAGAGACTGGTTACGTTCCTCCAAGAGCAGGAAAGCCACGGAGACTCCTTATGTTTTAACTAGCTCAGAAAAAGACTACAGCTCTCAGTCTCCATTGAGGAACATATAGCCATATGACTAAATTTTGGTCACTGCATTGTGAGAAGAAGTGATAGACACATTTTTGAGCCATTCTTTTAAAAGAAAGGGATGAGCCTTCCTGTTTGTCTCCCTTTCCAGATGCCTAAAATACAGAGGTGATGGCAGGAGCTGGAGCAGCCATCTTAGATCACAAGATGAAAGCCAAAGGTTGAGGAAGGCAGAAAAACAATAAAGAAGGCCGGGTTCTCAACCTTTCGGAGCTGTTATATCAGCCTTGGAATGGGAGAGAGAAATAAAATTCCATCTTTTCTTAGCTACTCTAATTTGGGGTCTCTGCTACAGCAGCCTAATATGTATCCTAACTAATATACACTTCCCTCCCTATTGTGGCTGCTTCATGGGGAGTAAAAAAAGATTATGCCAGGAAAATGTATATGGGAAAGACAATATCCCTCCTAATAGGTGACTTGGGGACCTCTTGAAAATTAAGGGAGAGGGGGAGAATAAATCCTTGTTCTAAAGCAGCCAGGAAAGAACTATCTTCTGCCCAGACAAGACTCTCTGGTTCCATATGTTAGCATCTTGGGGAAGTGTGGGAGGGTGGAGAAGGCAGCTCTGCAGCTTGGTTTCAGGCCCTAATGTGTAAAATGCGTTTGGGGAGTGAATGAGAGAATTAGCTTAAGCTCTGGATTTGGGGGCTTTAGTGGGCTTAAGACAGACTTTTAATCACCCTTCACTCCCTGTGGTCCCAGTGTGTGAATTTTAATCACATTCGCTTGCATCTCTGCCCAGGGTAAGGTCTGTGTATTTATGACCTACTGTTGTGTGAGGTGGCTGCCCTCGCAGACGAGAGTGCCTGCTGCCCAGGCCCTGCAAAGGCAGGAGCTGCCCATCGACAAAGTAGGTTTCCTGACAGTGCTCTGCAACATGGAAAGATTTTACACAGGTTTGGAATCATATCAACCTGAATTTGAGTCAGATGGAAGATACGCATTTGTCATAAATTTGTTAGACTGCATGCATCTTCTAACCAGTTGTTTTCCTGGAACTTACTGGTTTGAGATTTTATTTTTGACTCTTGACCCAGCTCTTCCCTAGACTGATTCATTGAGAGAACTCCTGGAGATTTGCATTATTTCTTCTCTGAAAGTCTTAATCATGAAAATGAAATGTTCACCTAGATAGCACTCTTTCATAAGCTGGGGCTTGTAGGGGGCCTGAACCCCCTGAAGTTGTTTGCAAATACATGTATTTTAGTGGGAGGAGGTCCACAGCTTTCATCAGATTCTCAAAGGGATCTGTGACTCGCCAAGAAAAAGTTTTCTTTTAAATGCAAGAGCTTCCATCAGAGCCGGGGAGGCTCATCAGAGAAGCAGGAACTTTGGACAGCAGTGATTCACCCCCCCAAATCCTCCTCTCTCAAGCCTCCCACCACCACCAGACAGACCCAGAATCATTTATTAGGCAACTTGCCTCTCTCTCCATTCCTCTTTCAAAATGGGAACACTCTATAAAGAGTACAACATTAACTCCTAACACCCAAGAAGGTTATGTATCAAATTACCCTCTTCCTCAGGGTCCCAGGGTCCTGGGCGGGAAGAGACCACTGACGGAGCAGCTGGGAGGGTCAGAGCACACTGAAGCAAGCCGGGCTGCTTCTGGGTTCGCCTCTGCCTCGCACAGGTGCAGGTGCCTGACAGCCCCAGTCCACCGTGGCTTCAGTGCAGGCCATGCTCCCTCATGGCTGCCAGCTCCCTCAGCCCACTGCTCACTCCCCAGGGACCACCACTGTCCAGCACAAAGTAGCTCAGTGAATATCGGTGGGTGAATGAGGGAAAGTGTGTCAGCTGCCTCATTAGTCACTCTGTGTGGATAATGTGAGTTTCCTTGTCCAGCTGAGAATGGCTCCAAATGGAAAAACTGAATTAAGGAGAGGGTTAACATTCTCATTAGAAATACATGCTGAGGTATCTCCGCACCCGGACACTGGGAACGTGCATGTGTGCACACACACCTTGCTGTAAGGAAGGAACACACAGCTCTCCTAAACCTAACGAACCCGAAAGGTCCGAGCTACCCACTTAAGAAATCTTTGGAATCATTTGTTCAAGACTTTTTGTTCTATGAGGCTGGTAAAACAGAGTTGGGGTCTTTTCAGTACTTTAGTAAAGTTTAGAAGATGACATACGTGGAGAGAGGCGCAGCCCCAAGGCTCTTCCACGCCGGGACTCGGAGTGGTGAAGGCGCAGTGGTGCGCTCCCGCCTCTGCGCACTCATGCGCTGGAACCTCTCTTTCCCGGTGGGAGTCACATGCACCCGCGCCCAGGTGGGCCCCCGGACAGCCCGCAGCACCCGCCCCATCGGTGCTCCTCCAGCCACCGAGGTCCTCGAAGTCGTGCGTGCAGACCCGGCTCCCGATGCGGAGCGGGCGGGGACGCGGGGTCCGGGGCAGCCCCCTCGCCTTGCGCGGCCGCCTCGGTGCGCCCGGCCCGACGGTGCCGCCACCCGAGGGAGGAGGCCGCGCGGCGGGCGCTGCGCCCCCTGGGGGCCGGGCTGGGGCCCGTCCGGGCCGGCGATGGCGGGACGGCGCGCGGCGGCCCCTTCGGGCGGGCGGGCCGGGCCAGCGGAGGAGTTGGGCTATTTTGTGACTGCACCATCCACCCAAGCCTCATTACCACCTCTTAATGAGACCCCTTTACTCCGTGACGTGCAACCGCTCCATCTCATTAAGGAAATCGCTCTTCAATGCTGATTATTTTATTTGCAGCCATAATTATATTTCTTTCGGCTAAATCACGGTTTAATCGAGCCCACATGGAGGGCAGCAGCACTAATTACGGCGGGGGATGCGGCGGCGGGCGCGGCCGGCTGGGGGGGCGGCGGGGGTGCCCGGGCGGCGGGCGCGGCCGGGGGGCTGCGGGTGGGGAGGGGCGCGGGCGGGGGCGGGGGCCCGGGCTCAAACACAACAACTTATTACTTCTAATTCCCCAACTGTCACCAAATCACCTGCACGAAACAAGAATCTAATTTGTTAAGCTGGCATGTCTGCAGATGGAAGATCGATCTTCTCCGTAGATTTCTCTAATTGAGTGAATATAGACGCCCGGAATTAGCCGCACTCGGGCTGCGGGCGGGGAGGGTGGGGGGGAGGCGAGGGAAGGGGAAGAGAGAGGGGAGGGAGGGGAAGAAAGGAGAGAGGAAGGGGAGAGAGAAAGAGAAAGGGGGAGAAGAAGGAAAGAGGAGACGGAAGGATGGAGCAAAGAGGGAGAGAGAATGAGAGGAGAGAGTGGGAGACGAGAAGGCAGAGAAAAAGAAGAAAAGAGGAATAAAGGGAAGAGAAAAGGGAGGGAAGGAAGAGCGAAGGCAGGACCTTGAAGAAGAAGGAAAGATGGGGAAAGGGAAAATCCTATGCCAGGAGGGCTCGCTACCTCTAAACCCACATCTCCCTACACACCCCCAAAGTGTGAAGTGGTAGGAGAAGCCCAGCCGGAGGTCGGTCGGTCCCAGGCGGGGTGGAACGCGCTCAGGAAAAGAGAGAGGGGGACCGGGAGCCGGGCCGGGAGCGAGGGGGAGGGGCGGGCGCCGGCGGCTCCAAGAAATGGCTTACAGAATTACATTTGTTTTTCTCGTGATTTTATTAAAAGTCACTCCTCATCTCCAGAATGCGTGAAAATATCTACTTTCCACTCAGATACACCGCATTAACTTGTTGGAGGCGAATTTGTTTGTTTGTCTATTTTATTTATTTGCTAGATAAGATTGATGCAGTCTTATTAGCGCTATATCTAGTTATAGAAAGAGATAAGGATGAGATGTTTTTCTTTTTATTCCAATTACTAGCCTTGTCACCTAACTGAATAACTGATATATGATTATTTATCCTGAGTAAATAGAAATCAGAAAAGCAGCGAACTTAACACATACAAACAAAATCTCTGTGTCACTTATTATAGTCCGTGTGGCTAATTGGGGCCATTAAAATTACAGGGCTAAAGGCAAAAAAAAAAAAAAAAGAGGAGACACGGAGTCAAGGGGCGGGTACGGATCCGTCATTGTTTTGTGCCAAGCCTTCTGCGCTGAGGGTCGCGGATGCCAGTCGTTAGAAGAGGAAGATAGAAGAAAATAGTCAAGGGACGGGCCCCAGCGCCCATGGACAGCAAAGCAGATGTACTGCACGGTTGTCGTTTGCAAACTCGAAGTATGGGAAACTGAACGTAGAGGGGAAAAAAAAAAACCCATTGAGTTCGTGTATTGCCAAAGGCTTCCGGGAAGGGTAGGAAATCAGAGTCTTTTTGGGCGAGTTTTCTGCTCCTCTGCCGTCCGTGGCGCATCCCCGCGTTTCGGGTGAGCAGGCAGTGGACACACACTGCTCACACAAGCGTGCACACAGTCCACACGTCACGCACACTCAGCCCCTGCTTCCTGAGCTTAAAAAAAAAGCCTGGAATATGGGTCGTTGGCTTTTAGCTGCTAAACTGGGGAGCCCGGGGCCTGAAGGTGAGGAGTTTTTGCGGCCACGGGCTTCCGCGCGACGTTAACAAGATAACCCTGGCTGAGAGCGGCCCGGAGTCCCTGCGCGCCCAGCCCAGAGAGGCCTGGAGAAAGCGCGTCTGGGCTGGGCCCACGCGCGTTTGGCTGGAGGTTGAAGGTGCTCACTCTGCCCTCGAGAGCCGCAGCCTTAAGGCGAGCCGAGCTGGTTTTCGCAGCGGCCGGGCGGGAGCGCCAGCCAAAGCCTCTTTGCCTGTGGTCTTTTTTTGCTGGGAACCTCGAGAGAGTTGTTTATGCACACAAGTGTGGAAGCGGCTGTCACCCCTTCCCAGAGTCTTGGCTGCCCTCCCAGATCTTCCTTCCCCTCACCCCACCCTCAAATTGACTGACCCCAAACGAGTCATACATCAAGCAGCCCCAAACTCTAGTGTGACCAGATGTGGACCACTGACCCCTGTCCAGGACGGGGGTGGGGCATGGTGGGTGAGGTCTTGGGGAGCTTGGGTTCTGGAACTTGGGGCAAGATACAGGGAGAAACTGGTCACCATTGTTTCAAACGCAGTGGACTTGAGAGCTTCCTGGTCTTTCCTCGATGATTGCCCCCACCTTTTGTTCTTTTTGAGGTTCCAAGGTAGGCCTGAGGAATATGATCTGATTTGCCATTGCGTTTGGGTTATTGCATATCTGAGAAAGTAAACAGGAGTGTTCAAGTCACTTGATTTGTTTTCTGTAAGCAAATAATACCCAAAAGCATGGCTGTAATTTGCCACGAATTAAAATTGATTCTTTTCATCAGGCAAGAAAATAGGAAAATGTGAGATCGTTAATTATTGAGGGAGGCGCTCCTCATTAAAGGGAACAATGTTACAATTCAGCATTTAATAGCAGGAATGTGAATAATAACGCGCCATATTTCAGCCCACTGTCTGCAAAGAAAAGAGAGCAGTTTACAAACAACCCAAGCGGCCGAAAGTTACATTTAATAAAAACTGGAGGTTTCTGTAAGTGGAAAAAGCAATTAGGGGGCTGGGCACACTACCCAATTCTTCAGGAGCACCCGGTACGTGTTTTTATTCTCTCTGTCTCCACAAAGAATTCGCAATGAACACAGAAATACAATTAAAGAGAAAATAAAAATTACAAACCTAATCAGCATAAATCCATCATTAAGACACTGGCTCCCTGGCTCTCCCTCCCCCCACCACCCGCATCCCACCTCCCCATGCAGCCACACTGTATTTCTACATCTTGCTCTGGACCAGGATGGCAAAGCAGGAAAGACACCGATTTTGTAGGTGCTATGCTTATAGTTTACATAATCAGTCATCAGGTCTTTGTTTTTCTTTTAAAATATACATCTCCCGGAAAGCTGACTTCTCTCAAAACTACAAAGTTCTCTGGCTCCGTCTGGGCACACGGCCCTGCGGGAGCCAGAGCACATTCCCTGGCCTTTAAATGCTCTTTGTGCTACGTTAAAAGGAAGAAGGGGGAAAAAGGAGAAAGAAAAAAATGATTTCCCTGTGCATCGCCCCTTGGCAGGCTCTTGTACAAAATTCAATCTCTATTTTTTATGAGAAGTAAACTGTCTAAATAAATTTTATTAGGGGCAACCAATATATTTTCTGGTAGTTCCCTTTGTTCCACTTCTACGTGTGTGTAACAATCTAAAACCTATTTATTGAGGAAAAATCACTGGATCCGTCATAGAAAATCCTTTTACTTTGCTTTGAAGTGATTTCTGAAGACATTCTTGTCATTCCGAAGATTTGGGGGCCATTGCGCTAAAGCCTCGCCTTGTTAGGGACTTCAGTTCCCATGATCATGTGGGAAATACCTTAAATTATCAATAGCAATGGGCCTGACCGGCACTTTCCCGGCTGCCCCAGGAACGTGGGAAGATGACGGGGAATAAAACTCTGGTAAATACATCTCAGGCGCAGCCCAGGTGGATTCAGACATTGGCCAAAACGAGCTGCCGAGAGGGAACTGGGCGCGGGGGCGAGCATTTTACATCCGGACTGTTGTCGTTTTCCTCGCCACGCCTGCTGGCAGCCGGCTCCTCGCTCCGGCTCCAGCTCCAGCTTGCGCCCTCCCCACCTCGACGCCCCCACACCGCCCCTGTCACCCCCTCCCACTCTCAGATTTCCCTTTCTTTCTTTCTTTCTTTCTTTCTTTTCTTTCCTTTATCCCTCCCCCCTCCTCCAGATGCTTCTGCTCTGAAGTCTTGGAAGAAATGATTTAGTTTGTTTATACTGCTATAAAAATCAAGACCAATAGAAAAGTCATAAAATGAAGCGGGCTATCAATCACGCCGCAACATTGTTATTCAGCGGTTACTAACAGAGATGGATAATCCTTTGATTTCGTCCCATTGTTATTACTCTGATGTGTCTTCACATTAACTATTACACATTTATTTATCGACCTGAAAGATACAACAAAACAATATACGAGCGAGTGCGTGTGGGAGGACGCTGCACGGCCGGCGGCTCTTCTGGGGCTGCTGTGGGATGAGGACACGAGCGCCTGTGTGCACACACATGTAGATTCAGAGCCCCATGCCCTTCTGCTCTCCCCAGGTCGTGGCCTCTCCTCCATCTCTCCAGACAGGGTTCGGTGCCACGGCGGTGCGGGCCTCCGCGGACCCGCCTGTTTGGAGGAGCGGGGTGAGGATGCCAGGCCCTCTGTCTCTTCCTCTGACACTTCTCTCTACCAATGCCCCTGCGTTCGAGTCTTGGATACCCCACAAGCCCCACCCAGGTGGGCACAAACCCCCTGCGAGTCCCTGGGAAGGTGCAACCAGGTGCGCACTCAGGAGCCACGTCCAGGGCGCACGCCCGCCCCGCCCCGGACTGCTGTCCGACCTCCTGCCGCGCTCGCTTCGCGCCCTAGCTTCTAGATTCAGGGTTTTGTTTCTGGAAAGGAAAGCTTTTATTGGAGAGACTGTTTGCTTTAGGTTTAGGCATTTTCCTCCCAAGCAAAGCCTTTCTCGTAGAGGACACCAGGCGCTTGCCGTAGAAGCTCTCGGCTCCCAAACGCGCCGCCGCCGCCCCGGCTCAGCCAAGCCGCAGCCCGCAGTCCCGGCGCCCTGGTCTCAGACAGGCCGCGTGGGCAGCAGCTGCGGCGGCCGCCGAAGCTCGGCCAGGCCCAGAGCTTCTGGGGGAAGCTGTCTCCGCAGCTCGGAAGGAGCCTGTGCGGCTCATGCCCGGCGCTGACACGTGTGTGTGCATGTGTGCGCGCGCGCGCGTGTGTGTGCATGGAAGGAGGGGAACGGGCTGCAGGAGAGAAGGAGGAGGAAGCGAAACTGCCCCAGAGTTCGCCTTGCCGCCTCCTTTGTCTCCTTGCTCAGTCCCTGTCACACACAGAGCTAAGGACACACACACACACACACACACACACACACACAATTCCTCTCGCATCTGCTCTCAGGCAGCATTTCCAATGTTTTGTGTAAGTCAATTGGACGGCGAACAAAAAAAGCCATTTGCTCGGTATTATTTAAAACAGACTTCATAGGGCCACCCTTTTGTGGAAGCTTTATTTGCACTAAATGAATAATCTTAATTGCATCACTCTTGAATTAAAAATCAATGTTAATCAAGTTGAGAGTAGTAAATATCAGTTTTCATTGTGCCTGGGTAGAGGGCATTTTTCTTGTGTTGCAAATAAAAATACAAGTCAAATAACTTTAAAAGGGCATTATGTTCTGCTACAAATACAATTGAAACGGATTGTTTAGGAGCAGATCAGAAATGGTACAGAATTTTGCACTTAATTTCCTCAGTTATCATTTACAATAAGAACCTCTGGGCTTGACAGCCAAGTCTAAACAGTAGTAAATTAGTACAAATTTATACTGATTTTACTCTAATAATCGTAATAAAAGCTTATAGATTTGGCACTAATTACATAAATGCCTAATGATCTTGAAAATTACTCTGGTTAGAAATATATTACTAATCTAAACTTTGTTGTTGGCTGGCTCTGAAAAATCAGAACATTAGAAATGGTTCGCTTCACTTGTGCAAAGCGCTTTAAATTGTTCAAGTAGTTTAACATATTCAAGAGGAAAATAAAGAGCATTTAACTTTATTTACAGTCTTAAGTGGAGTTGGAAGCCAAGCTGAACTTAGAAACTTTGGCCGAAGGAGCGGGTAGCGGGCCAGGCTGCTGGCGTGAGCCAGGCGGGCGCCGGCGGGAAGGGTGCAGGGCGCGCGAATCGACGCTGCGCGCGGGTCCTTGAAGCGGACCGTGGGCCCTGGAAGCGCCCGGGGAGTCGACTCCTGTTGTGCGCTCTAGGCCTGCCGCTGGACTGGGACTCGGTAGGCCCGGGGTCCCAGCCAGGGCGTCTGCACCCTAGGCGCAGGCCTGCTGGGCGGCAGCGAAGTCTAGGAGCAGTGTGGGGGCTGCGGGGTGCCCTTGTTGTGCTCCCGATCGGCAGGCCCGCACCAGCGGCAGGCCAGTGTCGCCCAGAGCCCGCGGGCGGGGGCGACTCTCGGGTCACGCGAGGGTCATGCCCTGCTCTGTCCTCTGCCCCGCCTCGTCCCCAAGAAGATGCTAGCTCAAAGAGACAGAGCCGCGCCTGTGGAGACAGCAGGGTGGGACAAGGAGAAGGAAAGGTGTGCCTGAGAAAACCGCAGGGAGGAACTAACGGGGGTCGGGCCCAGAAGCCCAGGGCGAGGCCGCGGCGGCCGCCGCTGGTTTCGCTGCTGCTTCGGGCTGGAGCCGCCAGGGCTGCGGCCACCGCCTCCTCCGGGCGGGCGCGGGCGGGCGCGGGCGGGCGGGCGGGCGGAGTGGGGGACTCTCCGGGCGCTGACATGTGCAGGCTGCCCTCCTGATTGGTCCCCTCGCCGAGCTGCTCACGGGTTCATTCAACTGTTAAGCACCTCCCCGTCTCTCTAAAGGACATTATAATGCAAGAAGCCCCCTTTTTAACCACAAACCGAATTTTCTTTCATTTAGGTGATCTATATATATCTATATCGTATAGCTTATAGCTTATATCTATTTTAAATAACTTCAAGCCGCTAAAATTTGGGGGGGAACAGCTTTCGCCCTGGAGCGGTGCGCGATGCTGTCTCACGCCGACCTCCTGGACGCCAGGCTAGGTGAGTGCGCGCCTCTCGCCCCGGCGGCCAGGAGAAGCCGGGGCAGGAAATTGTCAATTTGTTCCTTATTTTACCTTAATGCGCCCTAAATGGACTAATTTCTTTAAAAGTAATTGTGTTGCATTAAAGTTTAATTTGATTTAACATCGTCTTTTCAAAAAAAAAAATCTATGGAATATGTAGATCCAGAAAAGGAGTGGGAAATGATGTTACTTTTTGTTTTCTTATTTTTGCATTTCCCTCCTCCCCCTTATTATTATTTTTTTTAAAGGCGATCTATCCCGTGATAATTTGTTTGGAGGTGTTTTTCTTTCTTTCTTTCTCCCTCTTGTTTGCTTTGATTTGGGATTTCTTTCTCCTCTTTTTTCCCCTCTCTTTCATTCTCCCCACCACCTCCTTCTCTCCTCCTCGTCTAAGTATGGTGGAATTTGTAAAAATCTGTCCTGAAGGAGAAGCTGCTGCCATGGAAGCGGATCTGCTTCGAGGGCTCATTGAGAAAGGAGAAAAGCCAAATTCTTCCTAATAGGCGTCCCGCCTGGAAAGACTCGGCCTCGCCTGTGGCCGGGAGAACGCGCCTTTCATTTCTCTGGAAAGAGGAGTTGAATTCTCTCAAGTTGGATTCACTGTTACCTGTGTAGGGTTTCCTTAACGCTCTCTGGGCTGCTGGGCTCTGGGTTTCCGGTTTGGGAATCTTTGGTGATGGATGTGACTCCATTTTCCAAACACTTTCTCTGATTCGAGGGGGAGGCGGAGCTGATTTGGGCTGATTTCGGGGGGTGGAAGGCTTGGAGACGTATTCATCTTCGGAGCGTGAGAGGGAACCGCTGAGGGCCGGAGGCACAGTCAGTCAGGCTCCCCGGCGCAGGTCGGGCAGCAACCAAGGAATCCTTTAATTCTCTTTCTTTCTTTGCTCCTCTCTCGCTCTCTTTTTTTTTCTGGTCCAAGAGTATGCTCTCGGGTTCCTGGGCGCCAGGGGTACGGTTCGTGAAGGGGACTCCTCGGCGTGTTTCATTGCCGGCACTGGGAGTGTTCCATTGTAGGAGAGACGAAAGCGTGCGCTGTGCGCTACGGGCGCCGGCTGCGGAGAGAGGGGAGAGGGACGGGGGATGGTGTTCCAGCCTGGCTGTCCAAATCCTGGGGAACCTAGCTGAGTGTCCCGGGAGCTTCCTCCACAGGGCGAACATGGGTGTGGAGGGAGCCAAGGATGGGGCTGAAGGAAGACACCGCCGGGAGGACAGTCCCTCCTGGCATCGCCAGGAAAGTAGTGACCGCGATCCCCTTGCCTCCTCAGGTATGAAAGATGCCGCCGAGCTTCTGGGCCACCGGGAGGCGGTGAAGTGTAGGCTGGGCGTGGGGGGCTCCGACCCCGGGGGCCATCCGGGGGACCTAGCGCCCAACTCCGACCCAGTCGAGGGAGCCACTCTGCTGCCCGGGGAGGACATCACCACAGTGGGCTCTACGCCGGCCTCGCTGGCGGTAAGTGCAAAGGACCCGGACAAACAGCCGGGGCCCCAAGGCGGCCCGAACCCCAGCCAAGCCGGCCAGCAGCAGGGCCAACAGAAGCAGAAGCGCCACCGGACGCGCTTCACTCCTGCGCAGCTCAACGAATTGGAGAGGAGCTTCGCCAAGACTCACTACCCTGACATCTTCATGCGCGAGGAGCTAGCGCTGCGTATCGGGCTGACCGAGTCCCGAGTGCAGGTACGTCGGGCTGGGCGCCAGGACAGAAGACAAGGAGAGGGCAGGGTGATTTGGGCAAAGGAAGCGGAGTCTTTCCTTCCCTTGCCGGGATTCTGGGCTGCGCTTCGGCTGCCTATGCCTTGCTGGGTCCTGTTAGCTCCTCTGCCCGGAAACTGGCCCGGATCACCATCCTCCAAAGGACAGACAGGGCCTCTATCTCCAGCCAGTCTAGCCACATCCCCGCAGAAACTCCTCAAAAGAGAAGCCGGCGTTGTTCCACTGTTACGTCGCCTCCTTCTTCCTGAGAAGGGAACCCTGGCGTCTCCCTCCCTCCAGGATCCTGGCCTCCGCTCCGAGTTTCCTAGGCGGCTAAGCCGGGCGGGCACCTCCGCTCCAGTCGCCTTATTGACAAGTATTTCATTACTCCATAATGAGTTTGTGTTAAAAGTCTGGATAAACGGGGGAATGCAACAATTATACAGAAAACATGTAAAGTGAGAAAATAAGGCGTAATGGGAGCCTTTAAAAAAAGAAAGATCCACACCTGGGTTTCACGGTGTAGCTTTATTCTCCCGAATATCACCCTCCCGCCGCTCTCAGGCAAAATACTGCTAGCCTTGATGATGGCAAAGAGTTTGAACTTTGGTGATCAACCAATGCGCTGGGGGAGGCTGGAGTTATCCCCCTACAGCCTATGAACCCTGGTTTTCCCCTAAGGAAGTCGAAAAAAAGAGAAGGCTTTCTGTTGTAGATATCCGATGTGAAGAAAGGACATTTAGGGCAGGAAAGATTGACAGGTAGTAGACGAAATCATTACTGACCCCTTGTTCTGTCCGACCACCCTCCAAATTGTAGATTATATATAACTTAGAAAAAGACACCTATAACTTTTCTGAAAATTGGGGAATAAAAGTATAAGCCCAATGAACCTCAGATCTTTTTCGCTTTTTAAGAGAATGAAAACAACATATCAAATATTTTATGGACAGATCCTGGAGGTGAAATACCAGGACGAGCGCTTAGTCTTGAGCTATCCAGGGTGCTGAAAATCTTCCTTGCCTATCTTGGACGTGATATTTTTTGTCCCTTATTCTGTATGTCAACCTCAGGTCTAGCTGCTTTTACAAATTAAGTTTAAAGACCTCACTTATTTTACATTTTATCTAAGAAGCAAGAGACAAGGATGTTTATAATCAAGGTGTTGAATATTTCTATCTCCATGCAGCATTTTAAAGGTAGTCTAATCTGGAAAAATAGCCTATGCTTCTGTTCTAAGTAATCAGCAAACGAGTGTCATTGGGGACCTAATGTGGTCAAATTAATAAAGTAATATTCAGGGTATAAGATAGATTAACATTTTTACTCAATACAAGTCTGAATGGTTTCCTTAGTGAACTCTGGAAGCCCTGAACCATGGGCCGTTGGAATTAAGCACCAGAAGAGTTTTAATTGCATTGTGCAGATATACATTATTAATGCTCTTTAAAAATTTTTACCTCGTATCCCTTTTTAAATCCGAAGTTGAGTTCAAACCTTAACAGAAATATACAATTTCAATACTTCCATTACTGCTAATGATTAGTATTGGCTTGTCAAAATCTTGTCGACTCAAAATTCATAAATTTGATTTTTGTCCCTCAAGAGAAATATTACCTAACAATTTTTGTTTTAAAGAGTAAAATGCTGTTGTTTAACCTAGACATAGTGGTAATTAGCTTAAATTAAAATAGAACTTAGAATCACAAATAAAATATAATTGGACAATCGACTTTATGAAAAAAGAAAATGAGGTCTATTAAACTTTATTAGGTCTTCCAAAGGTTAATGGTAGTGATTCTCTTAATAGAAAAAGTTGTAAATGAAATAAAATACAAACTGTGTAATAGAAACAATATTTTTTAAAAGTACACAAAAGAATAATCAAGAAGAAAGAGACAAAGCACTTTAATTGTTCTAGCATAATGTTCAACCAAAGATAATAGCTTGAGGCTGCTGATAGGAACAATTTAATAGAATGGCAATTTCAATATTTTTTAAAATAATGTTCCATAGTTTAAAAAGTAATCAGATCAACATAACCTTCTTAATTAACATTTCAAAATGATTAACATTATGTAATGTAATGCAAAAATAATTTATGGAAAATGTATTTAGTTCACAATTCACTGTACCATTGCTCCTTGACCAAATTCAAATTAAATAGTAATTGGTTTATGTTCTTATATGATGAGTACTTCATAGTTTTCTTTATAGTTAACAGATTGCCACACATCCTTTTCAGTACACGGGCCACTGTGCTGATTAAAAATGATCTAAACATTTAATTTATTGCAATTGTATGTTTTAAAAGATGTTTTTTGATTCTACTCTAAATGATCCAACACACTTATTTTTATCTATATCTGGTATATATCATACCTCTTAAGTATTTATGAAAGCACCTCTACTCACATGGAGGCCAATTCCATGTCTGATATCGCTCCCCTTTTCTGGCTAGTGTAATAAAACCATTCCTTTTATAGCATGCCATTATTAGAAACCAATTTCAGAATTATTTATAACCTGGAATGGCTTATTAAGCAGCAATGCGAGAATCATGCAAATTACGCGATCAAATGCAATATAATAAGCATAATCATTAGTCTCTAGCACGGATTAATTAACTTTCAATATTTTATTTACATAAAAACCAAATCAGTGAAATAACTTCTGCACAGTCAGGCTTGCCTTTCAATATTTTATACGAACAAAAATAATGTGCTGTAATTCCATTGACCGTGTCCCCCAGAATGGCCCTGTCACCTGCCACATCTTAATAGGGGGACAAGCTGAGAGTATTTTCTAGTTTTCTAATGGAATGAGAAATTGCATTTTCTTCCTCTCCCAGCACTATTAAAGTGTAATGAATTCGGCCCAGAGTTCACGGCTGGCTGATCGAAATGAACCTGAGATCCAGGCTTTAATATAGCTCCCCAGATTTCCTCCCAAATCTTCACATTAATCATTTGCTGGATTCCAATGAGATCTTCATAAAGCGTTTGCTTCGAGGGGAAAAAAGTAATATTCTCTCTTTCTCCCTCTCTTTCTCTATTCCTGAGCCATTTATAGGTGGGGAATTAAACGGGCTATATATTTTAAAGTACATTTACAGTATGTCTATATTACTGTAACAGCAGATATCATGAAAGTGGATTTTTAAATTCCAACCTCCATTAGATTCTCACTGTTGTATTAAGCATTTTCTGAGAAGAGCTGCATTTCAAACTGAGTACAAAGTTGGCCCGTGGCTGCGGTTAATATATTTCCTGGAGTTGTCATCTGTGCATTCTCAAAATCTCCCTTAGGTTTTGCCTGCATTTTAATCTGTCATGCTCTAGTTTTCAAGTGGAAACATTCACATTTTAAAAACATATGCATCATAGCTTGGAACGGAGGTGCTCAGACCCCATGCAGATTTTTTTCCCAACCCCAGTAAGCCATGAAACATAAAAAATTTGTAGCCATCATTTGACTACTAACCCTCAAACATAATTGAGCACGATTTTTCGATTATTCCTGTATTTAGTTCTTTAACAGCTGTTCTTTTCCGCCGGTGCCTGAGATTCAGCAACCTTTCTGAGGACGTGTTTTCTTCTGAAATTCTACGGGACAACCCCCCCCTCCCCCCGCCCCCACTCCCGCCCGCCCCTTTCTTTCTTCTGCTTCTCTCTCCACTCCCCTGCCCTTGTCCACCACCCTTCTCCCCCGCGCTGCCCGCCCCAAACGTTCAAACATTTCAGGATTCACTGATACTTGCAGGGTGATAGAAACCGGTCTTTAATTTACAGATATCTTTCAAAATATATCCGGGTGCGAGTGTGAGGGGTGGAGGTCGTTTGGACGCAGACATCATCCTTACCTAGGGATCCATCGGGTCTCCCTCCCCGGAGTCTAGCCTTGGGTGGGTAATGCAAAGCGACCGGTGGCCGCACGACTCCTCGCTGTGCTTTCCTTGGGTTCTGCCGGTTATTCTCCTGCGGAGGCCGCTAACAGCTCAATCCGCGGCCGGCCGCATTGATCCCAGCCACCATCTAGGGCCCTGCTGCCTCACTAAGCCGCTGCGCTACCAGCTCAAGGGGCTTTAGCAGGGAGGGAACCCGGCGTCTTTACCCAATCCGAACACTGGGGTAGGCAGAAAATGGGGCAATGGGGTAGAAACCAGAGAAAGATACAATGGTGGGCGATGGGGCGGGCATGGCAGAAAGGCCAGGGCCAGCCCAAAGGAGGGCGAGAATTGTAGATCGCAATGCCGTTCACACTGGTAGGCATAGAATGTGTCTCCACTTGCATGGGTGTGAACACACACACCGCTGTGCATAGCTCGCTTACCGAGAACGGATCAGGTACATCCGGGCTCATGACACTTTAGCTTCCAGAATAAACACTAAATAGCTTAGATTAACGGATGAATAACCTTTTGGCCGAATATGGTGGTCAAATTATGTTGGCCAAATTCTAAGAGGAAACTCAGCACCTGAGTTTTGTCTCACACCAGTTATATTTATGCGTGGTAAACCTCCAACTGACTAGATGTTAAACCGCAGGCCTGTCAAATAGGCATGCTGGCAATTATCATTATTAATTATTACTTAAAAAGATCAAATTCGAATATGGGGAGATGAGAGGTTATGTTGGTCGGACAACTTACTTGATACCTTTCAGAAAGAACCCTTCCTTCTCCTGTGGTAGTGAATTTGACATTCGTAGGCATATTTGTCTGGTAAGGACTGAAATTCCAGGGTCACTGTTAAGAAAGAAGGGTAGGAGGCTTATTTTCATTTGGAGTGTATTTTATCAAACATATCTCCTTTAAAAAGACATCTGGGTTTGTCTATGGTATGTCTATTTATGAAGCAAAGTTAAATTTGATTCATAACTAGTGTGAGCTTTAAACTTGACCTCCTTTAATTTGCAGTGGTCAGAAAATTTGCTTTCGGCTTATAGATGAAGGGGAGGGACCTGAGGCAATTGGAGGCCTTGTTATTTGGCATCCTCAGTAATTTCCTGAAAGGAATAGACTTGAAGGCCCTGGGGCTCAGGGCTCCGGCAGCAGGTTCCAGCACACCTGCACAGCCCAGATAAAGGTGCCCTTAGAGGGGTTTGAGAAGGAGGCGCGGAGACTTGTGGCAGTCGCTGCGAATCAGAAGTCACGGTGGCGACCCAAACAAGCCTGTAGCTCAGTGGCGCTCGCTTTCCCACACGGATCAGGGTATTAACCTCTCCGCTCTGTCATCCGTGGCGTTAGGGGTTTTCCTTTGTCTTTCGATTTTGAAACTGGCTATGTCATCCATGGCCTTTCATCAATTTCCAAATTTCCAGCGTTTCTGAAAATTCTATACCCCATCAGTGTTATAAGGCACACTATTAAGCCACATGGGTACACATGTTTATCTTCATTTGTACACCTGTGGGTCCAGCCTTGACACGCGCCTGCCTGCAGACCTGTGCATCTAAGCAGCGTACGGAATGTGCCAGCGTGCTGGGTCGTGGAGAACACTGCACGCGGTGGGATGCTCGTACTGTGTGTAAGCGCTCTGGGAGGGCACGATCACTCAGGACCCCGGGAGTCGGCACTTGGTGGGTGCAAGGGGCATCAGTTGCCTCGAGCTGGTGCAGACCCAGGGTCTCCGGCTGGATGTGGGCGCGTCGGACCGAGGGCACTTGTTCGGCCTGGGGCTGAGCGGGTGTATCTGACGCGGGTCTCTCGGCTCAAGCCCCTGCCGCTCCTGGCCGGCCGGCCCGCTAACAGCGCCCTGTCTGTCTCCCGCCCCGCCCGCTCCAGGTCTGGTTCCAGAACCGGCGCGCCAAGTGGAAGAAGCGCAAGAAGACGACCAACGTGTTCCGCGCGCCGGGCACGCTGCTGCCCACGCCAGGCCTGCCTCAGTTCCCGTCGGCCGCCGCCGCCGCCGCCGCCGCCATGGGCGACAGCCTGTGCTCTTTCCACGCCAACGACACCCGCTGGGCGGCGGCCGCCATGCCGGGCGTGTCCCAGCTGCCGCTGCCGCCGGCGCTGGGCCGGCAGCAAGCCATGGCGCAGTCGCTGTCCCAGTGCAGCCTGGCGGCCGGGCCGCCGCCCAACTCCATGGGCCTGTCCAACAGCCTGGCGGGCTCCAACGGCGCGGGGCTGCAGTCGCACCTCTACCAGCCCGCCTTCCCCGGCATGGTGCCCGCCTCCCTCCCCGGCCCCAGCAACGTCTCCGGCTCGCCCCAGCTCTGCAGCTCCCCGGACAGCAGCGACGTGTGGCGGGGCACGAGCATCGCCTCCCTCCGCCGCAAGGCGCTAGAGCACACAGTCTCCATGAGCTTCACTTAATGCCGCCCCGCCGCCCCCGGCGCCGTCCCCGGGCTCCCCCCAGGCCTCGCGGCGCGCGCTCGGGACCCCGCTCCCTGCCCGGGCCCTGCCCGGTCCCGACCCCGCCTCCGCCTCCGCCATGGCTCGTTTTGTCCTCTCCTCGCTCCTCCACTCGCTCGGGCTCTCCCCGGGCCCCAGCCCGCGAGGCCTCCCCTCCGCCTGATTTCGCTCGCCCAGGCCCCCTGCCCCCGCCCAAAGCCCCTCTCCCGGTCTCGCCGCGCTCCTCCCTCGGCCCGTCTCCGGAGCCTCGCCCCCCATTTCCCGCGACCCCGGCCTCCCGGCTCGCGCTCGTCGTGCTCGCGCCTTCCCACCCGCACCTTCCACGCGACGCCTACGACCCCTCGCCCGCCGCCTCCCCTCCGGTCCCTTCTTCCCCGGACCTCACGCCCCTCCTCCCGCGCCCTGCAAAAAGCATCCTTCCCGCCATTTTACTTACCAGGGAGTCGACTCAGGATCTGAAATCAGACACCAATGGACTGGTTTGTGGGCAGAAACACACACACTCGCACTCTCGCTCACTCTCAGACACTACACACACGCGCGCGCACACATAACACAGTGCACCTGGGTCACACACGGACGTGTTCAAGGGACAGCACAATGTTAGGGATTTTTGTCTTAAAGGAGGACAAGCATCTGCTACTAACCGCCTCATCTGAGGGCCCAACTGATATAATTTGATTAATCCTTGTATTCTTTCTCCGAACTCCTCTCTTCTTTCCTTTCCCACCAGCCTACCCTTGCCCGGCCACCCAGCCTCATCCATGCAGCCCTCCATTGGCTTGCAAGACAACGCTTTTATTTTCTCTTACTTTTATTTTCTTAAGCACAATGTGTGAGGGTATTGAACGGAAGCCTTCTCAGGAGGAACATGCCAGTGGATCGGGTGGCTGGAGTGTAGACTAAAGCAGTCATGTGATGAAAAAGAGGTGATCTTACCCATTTTGATAAGTCTTTATAAGGAAGAATAAAATAAACATGTCAGAAAATTTTCCTTTTGTAGAAGCAAAAGCCACATCTCTTTTCTGGATCCTTCAGGACTGGGGTTTGTTTGCTTCCTTTTCCGTTTCTCTCTCCTCGCTGCTCTGTGCCCTTGGTTGTTCTGTGGTCGTCCTGTCGTCCCTCGTGCCCCTCGGCCACCGCCCTGGCCCCTGCCGGCCGCGCCGTGGGTGCACGCGGACATCTACAACCCTGCAACTTTGTACAGAGAAACACAATCAGCTCTTTCTGCATGTGCTGGTCAAATCCAAACCCAGAGAACAGAAGCGCTTTCGAAGAATGAACAAACATGTGAAATAGGATGTTTTGTGTAGATAAAGCATTCTTGTTACATACTGGTCAATTTGTGATATGTTTTAACTTATTGTCTGTGCTTATTTATGGAATTTGGTTTTCTTAATAAATGTTTGAGCTAATATAAAGCATATTATTTGACTTTTCCGGACAAGTTTATATCGAGTTAAATGTAAATGGATAAAATAAAATCATTTTCAGTATGTGATATGGAGAATGATGGGTTTGGTGTGACTTTGAATGGCGGGGGAGGTCTCGTGGGGGGAGGGGAAGAGAGCTGGCCCTGGCGGTTCTCAAGGCGCGCTCCGCGGGCGGGACCCCGCGTCGGGACCGTCCGCCCTTCAGCGGGCTTGGGTTCGCTTTCCGAGGTGCCCCGCGGCCCAGGCCGCGCTCCCCACACGGCGCCGGCAGCGGAGACCCGGCCGCTCGTCGCGCGGCCAGCAGGCCGGAAGTGAAAAGGCCGGGCGGAGCGGGCCTCCCGCGAGCTCGAGGCCTCGCGAGGCTTGGGGCCGCCCTGGGCTTCGGCGCCCGAGGTGGGCCTGGTGGCGCGGCTGGCGGCGCCGCAGGCGGGGCCCCAGGGTTGCTGCTCGGGCGGCGGACCGTTTCGCTCCGACGGAGGAGTGGAGGGCGGCCGTCGGCGGGCTGCGTGCGTGCGCTGGGGCCGCTGTGGGCAGGAGGGCGGGCGGCCGGGAGGGCGGCGTGGGGCCCGGAGCCGCGTCTGGCCCAGGCCGCGGTGGACGTGGGGGCCCGGGCTCTGTCCTCCCTGGGCCTAGGCCTCGTGCGCTCCGAAGAGGCGACCGGCCCTGGTGTGGAGATCTAGGCTCGGCCTCGGGAGCTCCCAGGTCGGGGAGGGAGCGTGTCCGGGACGAGCTGTGCGGGTCGTGCCGCCGCCCGGCCTTCCTCCGCCGGCAGCCCCGGTTTTCTCTGGGTCGGTTCTTGGTGCCGGCCAGCCTCGAATTTAGCCACGTGCTCGGGGGACCTCCCCAAACCAACCAGCAGTGGAAACTGCGGTTTCTCCCGCGTCCGAGCCGGAAGATTGTGGGTATGTTTGAAACTTGGAGGCGAATCGAGACACAGTCTTCCTTTGGAAAACTAACCAAAATCAGTCCAGTGGTTTGAAATTGAATGGTCATTATAGGCATTGAGAGCGAACCCTTTCCCATGGGAAGATTTCTCATTTGGTTGCCACAGCCGTAAACCCTAAAAACATCCTTGTCCTAAAATACAGTCTCCTACCGCTGGGCTACATGTGAATTTTAGGAACTGATGTAATTGTTGCTCAACTCAGAGAGCACAATGGAAGCTCCTCAAAGGTGAGGACAAAAGGGCATGATTTTCTGTGAGGAAGAAAACTCAGATGTTCACATTACCTTAGGAATTTTAATTAGACGTAAAATTGGTGGGTGGGTTCACAGAATCTCATTTCTACATTTTCTAAGAGGATATTTTTGAGGTAACGTTAGAGTATTAAAGTAAGAAGATAAAAACATGCTCATTTGGGTTTTCATATAAGAATAGGACATTTCTGTATTGTAGAACTCACCTAGAATTTAGCAGCATAACTAAACTTCTAAAATATCTGTAGATGAAACACACTTTTCCTTATTTCTACATTTCATCGTATTCACCCTTGTTTTAGGTTACTGGTCTTTTTTACTTTTAATTTGAAATCGTGGATACTATAATCTCAAGTCATATTTAAGAGATCAGTACAAATCACAGATTGCTTCACCAGTGAGCATGGAAGCTTGTTTACAAGGATGCTAATTTTACAGCTTTTTTATGCTGCTATAAAGCATAACTTTATGATGTAGGAATGCAATAAAGGATGCTAAATGGAATCTTTAAAAATTGTATTTCTCAAAGGCAAGGGAAATGGGATCTTTCATTTGAAAAAAAATGGGCCAACTCAGAACACTGATGAGAAGTTACAAATCAACTGAAGTGATAGATGCTTTCAAAGATACTTATATTTCATAATATAGGGGTTATTTATCAATATTATAATGAAAGTGTACAGAGTTTTTCACTTGACCTGACTCTAGAATAATATTTGTTTCTATGGCAATAGATTTTTGTATTAAGAATCCTGAACATTTTAATGTCATATATGCCATTAGCATAAGGGAAGGCAACCTGCCTAAATTGTTAAGGTTGACAGTTTAGCAAAGATAAAAAGAGAATGAGAATCTCAATCACAAGCCTGAAAGATTTCTGCATTTTGAGGGAGGAAAAAACCTGCAACAGAATAATGTTTCATATTATTTTTTAGTCCTTGTCGGCAGCAATTCCGACTCAAAACTGTTAAAGTTATAATAATAACTAATTACATTCAATAAGGGAATAAAGACAATAATGATGAGTAATATCAAAACACAAAGTAGATAAGTACAACATGCCAGGTATCCTACCTCTGATGAATTGTACTTTTTGCTGAGTAGCCTGTTTGGCATTGAATATTGTCACCACATGCTAGCTAGAAAAAGTCAAAGTCTATTACGATGTGACTATGTGATTGATTTATTTGAATACGCATATTCATCCTTGTATCTTTATTTTCTCCTCAATATTGGTACTAACCATCTTACGTGGCATACAACTGATGGCATGAGAATGATGTTGCCCTTAGTTTACCTTTTGTTGATGATGGAAGAAACAGGATATAGAAATTCAACCTGATAAAGATGATATTAGACACTGAATACAAAATAGGATGCAGAGCAATTTTGGTAAATCAAGGTAGATGTGAATGGAGAATACAGAGGAAATTCTAACTTTGGGGCAGTTTATGTTTGATGTCCTCAATGACTGCTTTCCTTGAAAATGAAAATGTTTTTAATCTGTGTTGTGGACTTTACATGTTAATTTTTACGGTAGAGAAAAAACTTAGACCCCAAAGATGTGTCTTTTAGTAATGGCAATAGTTAACCTGTCAGTTGAAAGAATGTAACCTTCCTTTTCTCCTTTTCATGACATAAAGGTAATCTCATCTAAGGGCATTTATGTGAAGAAGTAACAGCATGGCATGGTGGAACTACTGGCTCATTAATCCTGGCATCTACTTCCTACAGGGTTCCTTGATTAGTTAGATTCATTCATCAGGCATTTCGGAGTTTTTGATTTGTTACCATTGGCTAGGTTCACTGAGTTCAGACTAAATTGAGCCAGAAGCAATGTTTATTAGTAATTTTGTAGTACAGGCTACCCTAATAATTCAGCCCAAATATCTCATCTGAAAAATATCCATTCCCTTTCGCTTCTAATGTGGGTTGCAGCTGTGTTCATAGGGAATTGAAAGAACACAAGTGATTGGGCATGTATTTTCTGAATTATTAATATGACGGCTAATAGCTGTAAACCCATCTTCGTATCCAATGCAGAAATTATGATTCATTTTAAAAATGAAAGCAGCAACAAAGGGGGGACACCCCCCGCCTGGCTCTCTGCTCGCTCTCATCAGTGCAGAGCTTTGGGTCCAGGAGCAGTGGCCTATTTAGCGTGTGGTCATTACAGAGAGAACTAGGACAATACCTTTCGCTTTGCCTCGTGCATGCTCTATCAAAACAAGGCATGGATTTATAAGACTTACTAGAAAATGCTTTTAAGGAATTTCAGGCATGAGCTACACAGAGGGCCCTCTTTTGATTTTGACGATGTCATAACTAGTCTTTAAGCAGGCAGAGTTATTTTGTGCAGTTAAGCTGCGTCTTCCATCCATGTGATCAAATATCCCGTATATCTAAGGTTCCATCTTTAAAGCCACATTGGATCTGAGATACACTTGTTGCAGTTGCCCATGCTGCCACAATCCCTCCCAGTTTTGAGTTGCAGTAATTCATAAGTACTGGGAAAGATAAAATTAACCCATGTGACATGTAGTATATGTTCTTTATATCTTTCGTTGAAATGTCACAGGACTTTATATGCTTTTGTTCACAGTCCTTATTGAATCTGTTTTGGGTAAACTAAAAGTCAGATTAAGAACACTAGAAGCCCTTGACACTGAAAACGTTATGTGTAATTCTTATGAAATTAAAAATAAAAATATTAAGTTGTAAAGATATACTGAAAATAAGTTCTTTCTAGATTTTCTAAGTGCAAAGTTCTTAGTGAGTTCGGTGAAGCTGAACTGGTCACTCTTTCTGCTGCCCTTTGTTAATTATCACATGCTTAGTCTGCCTCTCAGGTACTCCAACACTGATTTCAGAAGTAATGTTTTCAGAGGGTGTTTATTACTCTCCCTCCAGTACCTTATGTTTGAAGCCCATTTTTCAGTTTACAGAGCACATTACCTCATGTACATCATCGTGGCACTTTTATGAAGTAGATAGTGCAATCCCTGTCTTACAGATGAAGACACTGAGATTCGATGAGGCTAAGACACTGGCCCAAGGTCACATGCCTAGCAAGTGGCAGAGATCACTCTTTAAGTCAGGTCTCCACATCTGTCAGCAATACCATCGTGTATGTGACATGTAGACGTTGCTCTTATTCTTAAAATATTTTCAGGGAAGAAAACTAACTTCTCTTTCTTGGAAGTTTAACACCAGCCCTTATAATTTAAACAAAACAGATCATTTTTGATGGGACATGCTAGCTGCATTAAAATTAAACATGGTTTCAAGAGTCTAGAAATACTCCTTCCCTCCTGAACTTTACCCTCTGTCCAGAGGTTAATTCAAGATAGTTCCAGTGTGCCAATGAAAAGGCTCTTTATCGTGTGAGGAATCTTTATCAATGGAGTTGTCTCCTTGTGACATGAGCTCTGGGCTGAGGTGCCAAGAAACTTGGGCGCTAGCTCTGGGAGTACTTTCAGGGGGGTGGCACTGAACATGGAGAGGGGATGGTTTGTCTCCATCCACAAGGGGGAGGATCCTTGTTCCCTCAGTGCTTCAGACTTCTTTCTTCTGTCCCTGTAAGATTTTTAGGGGGATCTTTTGATGTTGCTTCTGTATCGTATTAAAACAGTCACAACCTAGGACAAGCTATTTCTCACTTTTCTGTCCTCCCCATATTAGAAATCCACTGTCAATCATAAAATCTTAGCATGTGAAGGGATCTTTGAAATCCCCTAATCCACATTCTCTGACCACAGTTGTCCCTTTTTTGTCTCTCGCCAAATGGACTTGCAGATTCTGGTTCAACACAAGACAGATCTCTGTTATTGGCCCGACTGCCAGGAAGTCCTTCCTTTTATCAAGCCTAGTCCACCTCCTGTTCTTCCTTCTATAGTCTTGCCTCATTAGGGACTTTCCATCACATCTCTTAGTACTGAAATGATTTTTATTTTTAGTCTTTTATTAATATTTTTATCAGTCAATATTACTAGGCTACGCTAAGGGACCAGATAAACCTCCTGTCTCTGGCTTAACACAACTAAGGTTTATTTCTTGCTCGCAAAAATTTCCCTGTGAGTGAAGAGATTCTCCAGGACAGCTCCCCTTTGTGGGGTGACTCCGTGATCCAAGCTGTTTCATTTTGCAGCTTGACCGTCTCATTATGGGGTTTCCATTGTCTTTGGGGAAGGAAAAGAGAGAGCTGGAAGGCTGTGAACTGGCTCTAATGTTTTGGCCCAGAAACTTCTGCTCACGGTCCAGTAAGGCAAGAACTAGTTACACCACTTCCCCTAATTGCAAGAGGGATGGCAAATGTAGAAGAGTACATGGATATTCAGCGAGTAGAGAATATCTCTGCCACAATCTTATTTTCTCTGTGGTAAACATCCTTACTTCCCTTACTTAACATGTTTTTTATACATGTAAGTCAACAACTATTTTTTTGTGCTTATTGGCAAGGCACAGAGGTAGGGGTGCCAGAGAAATAGATGCTATCCAAGTTCTTGAGGAGCCTACCATATAATTGGGGAGGCAAGGCAAATTTATTCTAGAAAGAAAACTAGACAGGGCAGTTTTTAATGGTTTAAGTGCTGAGTACTCTGATCCCTATCATAAATGCAGTGGGACTTCAAAGAAGCGGGAGATCATTGGGGATGGAATTCCTGGGCGAGGCTCCCTGAAGGAACTAGGCCTTACAGGATGGCAATGTCACATTTAGGATTTTCTTCTTCACTTTATTGGAATTTATTTATTCTTTTTTTAAGATTGGCACCTGAGCTAACATCTGTTGCCAATCTTTCTTTTTTTCCTTCTTCTTTTCCCCAAAGCCCCCCAGTCCATAGTTGTATATTCTAGTTGTAGGTCCTTCTAGTTGTGGCATGTAGGATGCTGCCTCAGCATGGCTTGATGAGTGGTGCTAGATCTGCACCCAGGATCTGAATCGGCAAAACCTTGGGCCACGAAAGCAGAGCACACGACTTAACCACTCGGCCATGGAAATGGCCCCTATTGGAATTCTTTTGACATTTCCTGTGGGTCTTATTTTCAGATCAATAAATTATGTTTGGTGTGTTTATTTATATCATTACTAAACTCTCTACTATCTGCTTAAATTTGGAGCCATTGCCCGGATTCAGATCTCTAATGACCAGAACAAGCCATGGTGGACCTTCTGCCTTACTCACGTTAATAGGCGTTCATAATCTGATATAGTGTTTTTATAGTATCACTGATATTCCCCAAATGGATGAATTGTAGCAACGTAATCCCTCAATATCTGGCATAGACTCTGGCACATAGTAGGTGCTCAACAGGTGTTTATTAAGTTGATTTTAGGTCAGATATGTTGGTGTTAAAGTTCCCAGCTTATTGCCCTTGCTATTGGTCTGTTACCATGTCTGGGGGAGTAGTTACCAATTTTAAAATATCATATATTGAAAGGCTTACATGATTATTAAGGTGAAAAATAAACAAATCATTCCTGACAACAAGCAAAATAATATTTTCACTCCCACAAAAAGAGACCATCCTCATCCTATGGTGAGCACAGTGCTCACTCGGAGTAAACTAGTCACCCATGGGAGGCCAATTACCTTTTCCAAAGAATGAGGGTATCATGTAGTGTCTTCAAAAAGGTAATTTAGTAAATGATGCCCTGGTATCTTGGAAGAGTTAATCTGCCACTCTTAGAAACTCCAGTGACTGGATTGTTCCTCAGCAGAGGAAGGAGCACATGCTTGCAGGAAACCCGCTATCTCAGATTTCCCTATTGGAAGACTTAAGAGCTTCATTTTTGTCTTAAACCTAGTGGCTTCTCTGAGAACTGGTTGTATGCCATGAGACGTCTCCGATTTGAAGAGTTATGATGAGAATTTTCTACTTAGGCAGAAGAACTCCACAGCAGCACCTTAAGATTCTGGCGGAGGGCACAGGTTAGGAGATTGCTGCTTCTCAGGGAGACAGGCTGTTTCCTTTTAGTTGCAGAAGGACAATCCTTGTCCTGCCCCTACTCTGCTATAGCTGGGGACCGTGAAGAAACGCAGCATGGTTTGGAAAACATAGTTGTAATCCTTGGTCACCCATTATCTGACTGTATGATCCTGGTCCAGTCACTTAGCAGCCGTAAGCTTCTATTTCCTCGCACGATATCTGAAGTTCTTTCCCAATGCTAACCATTTATAATAATGTTATAACTCCATAAGGCTGACTGGTGCAGTGCAAGTCAGTTAAAAAATACCTGTTAATCAGAGGCCTGGGCTGGTCTTTGTCTAATCTGTTTCTTTTAAAGGTACTGTCCTTTCATCTGAGACAAGGGCATCTGATTCTGAGTCAAGTCAGCACTGTGTTGAGAGGGTGAAAAGATAAGCAGAGAACATCACTGCTGTGCTGAAGAGTTGCTGCCACTGACTGCATCCCTCGCCTCCTTGTAATGGGACCCAGGGACGGGGTTGGGGAGGCGCTGGATTTGTATTGCAGAGTAGGAGAGGAAGATTGGACGACGCAAGAATTTAACTTTCCGTAGACAAATATGGCTGCATGAAGAAATCATCATCCCTGTCCTTAAACCATTAGTGCCATGGGGTAAAACATGGTTATCCCATGGACTTTACCGAAAAGGAGAGATGAGAGAGTCGACTGAGACCTGTTCTCCTGTAGGAAGCAGTCAGTGACGTTCAGTTGGATTGATTGGATTCAGATGGCACCAGTTCCTCGTGTAAAGTTAGCAAGGCAGCTGGACAGCTCCCTAGAAGCTAGTGTGGGGCAGTGTCAGCATATTTATTCAGTTGCCAAGGCGATGCCAAGTGTTTATGACCACATGGGAGAATGGAAAGAACATTCAGGTGGGTGCACGTACACAGGCCATGAGGTGTCCGCTCCTCCCCTCTGCTTACGTGTAGATGAAGGCAGATAGTGCAAGTCCAGGAGCAACTGGTGAAGTCTGTGGAATTTTGAGGGAGCCTTCAGCGTTCTTCCCTCCCCTGGCATTTTTGGAGTGAGGACCTTCTCTTTCATATCCTTTTCCCCACTCAAAATAGGAAATTAGTTGGCATCATTTACATTTTGGCTGACTAGATTTAAAGCAATATACTAACTCATCCATTTTAAATCCTCTAATTTTACTGTAGAAAGATGTCTTTCTATTAATCCGTTTAAAAACATGTGAGCGTTAGGAGGCAAGTTAGAATGGTATTGGAGAGAGAGCATTTGCACACAGCGGTCTGCAATTTAAGGAAATTATACCACAGCTGAGACTGGCCCCCCAGATAAATCTACTTCACTGGCTTAGGAATGCTCCAGGAGTTGGAGAAAAAGGAATAAGGAAAAATATTCTTCATTTGGGAGATGGCAACACAGGTGTTTTTAAATTATTCTTCAAATGGTATATATACTCTTTTGTTTGTTGGACATATTTCACAGTAAGAAAAAAATAACAAAAGTACCAGTTGTTATTCCCTGCCTCCCTCAGTATCCCATCGTCAAAGGTCAGCTGTTTCAGAGTAACCAAGATCTTACAGATTGCTGTGGAGATGGATTGCCTAAAAGCTTCTAAGCACACAGAGGCACCTTCTGCAGTGTTGGCTTCTCCTCGCTTAAACCCTGGGCTCCAGAGTCACTTTGGCCGTTTCTGTCTCCTGGCTTCAAAGTAGTCCTCTCCTCCCACCCCTGCAAAAACACCCACCTCTTTTCCTTTGCTCTCTTTGTTCCTCTGCTCAGAAGTCCACTTTTTACTGTGTGATGTCCTGCTCTGAGTTTCCTTCTTCCTTCCCTGTGGTAACCCTGTTCCCTCTAGACAGGCAGTCCTCGTCCTTCTGGCTCCAGATTTCTGCTGCCTCAAGGACACCTGGAGCTGGGGTCAGGGCTGGGGAGAAGCAGCAGCTGGACGTGTTGTCCATGCGCCCCTCAGGTAATTGGGGTGAGGGGAGGGAAAGCGAGGTTTCGTTGGGTGTGATACAGGAAAGTCTGGTCTGAGCATAGGGATAGGGTAAGGAAATGAAATGAGTTTGGGGAGCATCAGATGCAGGGCTTTTGTCTCTCAACTTGTGTGTATTGATTAGTTTAGCTGTTTCCTGGCCTGAACGTGTGGTACTTGACACTTATTAGACGGCAAAAAGTATCTGTTGAATAAATGATCCTGAGGTGGTAATGAGGAGAAAATACAACATTGATCTTGATTTTGGTACCAGAAAAGTGACACAGGAGTCAAATGATTTTCAGTGTGAAAGTAAAAAATTACGTTGATGTGAGCTGCTTATCTAATTGTCATGAAGTGCAGAAGCAGTTAGATGTAAAATAAAATACTCTCAAATGAACTTTGAGTTCTCTTTTGTAACAGTAGTAAATTCCACCAGGTGTTAGGTAGGATGTTTCCAGGCAGGAAGGTTGGTCACTGGCCATCTACCCTTGTTATTGCTGACTAAATTATTCACACAAATTATAGACCAAATATTCATTTGGCATCAGCTTAGACATCTCCCAGAGACAGGAAGCTCACCACCTTATATGGGGTCCCATTTCTTTTAAAATATTCGTATATCAAACTGAAACCATTCCCCTTCTTGCTTGTTCTTGATGTCCCACGAAACAAGCCTGCACTCTTTGTCACTTGACAGGTCTTCGCATGTTCAAAGACAGCTTTTCTATTCCCCTTCCTTTCCTAAAATTTATGAGAAGATAAGGGGCTGTGGTCAGAGGTTTTAGGGTTTCCCAAGTTATCAAAAAACCCGTTTAGTCATCTTTATTAAATAGGAGACAGATTTTATCCGTGTGAAGCATCAGGGGGTCTTGATGCTTTTTCCTATCCCAGACATTTAAAGCAGGTGGTTTTTCTAAATCGATGTTTCTCAGACTCCAGGGATGGAGTTTAGGCCCCTCACTGTGAAGTTCGAGAACCACGGTTTCAGTCGCTGAAGCTGTCCAGGTGAATTAAGTGTAATGGATGCTAATCTCAGGAATCGGATGCACCTGGAAAGCAATGTGGAGCCTTTCTGGCCTCTTCGCTAACAGGCTTGAAACAATCTTTTTTTTTTTTTTTTAGGTACGCTTTTTGGTGAGGAAGATTGGTCCTGAGCTAACATCTATTGCCAATCTTCCTCTTTTTTTCCTCCCCAAAGCCCCAGTACATAGTTGTATATCCTAGTCGTGAGTTCTTCTAGTTGTTCTATGTGCATGCCACCACAGTGTAGCTTGATGAGTGGTGTGGAGGTCTGTGCCCAGGATCCGAACTGGGGAACCCCGGGCCCACTGAAGTGGAGTGTGCGAACTTAACCACTACTCTACCAGGCTGGCCCCTGAAACAATATTAAATCTTTCACCAAGTGATTATTAACATCGACCCCCGTTAGCTCTCTTATCCTCACTTACAAGCTCTTTGCCCTCTTTCTCTCAGTGATGGAGTTACACGTTCCCACCACTAGCACACAGCTTGAGTTTTTCAGTCTCCTTGTCCTCAGTCCTTTAGGTTGCTGCTGATGGAGGAGAGTCATTTGCTCCCACCGTTCGAATGTTATGAGATTATTCCTATGCTCAGTCCTTGAGATCTCACTGCTCTTAACTCTTATTTTTCTAAAGCTTTATTTATACACAAACATTAATACAACTCAACATGAATGAAATCCACTTAAAATTCTTTCCTCCACCTGCTGGTTTTCATTCGTTTATGGTTCCTTCCAATCCGTATACATGTGCCTATTTAATTTTTTAATATTTCTGAGCAAAAAATACATAATATCTTGTATTCTGCTTCTGTATATTTCCCATGTTGGGGTATGTCTTCATATGTATAGTTTTAGTGACTATAGTATTAATTTCTAGCTTTTTCTGATTATAAATGTTACCTGTTTATTGTAAAAATTGTCAAATATAAACACATTCAAAAATGTATTTGAATGTCTGATTCCATTGCCCCATCTCCCAGTTAAGCACTCTTAAGATTTGAGGTATGAGCCTGTGAGTGTGTGTGTGGATGAGGGAGCGAGAGGGAATTATTTTAAAGAATCTTTTGTGTATAACAAGTGTCCCGAGTGAAAACAAAACGAAAGAAAGTCTTTCACTTATAGCTACACTGTCCAGTATGGTAACCACTAGCTACATGTGGCTATTTAAGTTAAATACAAGTAAAAATTTAGTTTCTCAGTCGCTATAGCCACATTGTAAGTGCTAAGAAAACCGCAGGTGACCAGTGGCTGCTCGTTGGGTATCATTACAGAAGTTTTCTTGGACAGTGCTGACTTGTGGCATTCCGGGCCGGAGAGAGAGGGAATCAGGGTGCTCTGCTCCTTGCTGAACTCCATGAGACGTCACCCGCTGCTGGAGCTGGAACCGAACAACGTAAGTGGACAGCGAGTACCCCTGAGGGCTGGGGAGAAATCCGTGTAAGTAAGAACTCACCTAGCCATGGGATTGCTATCTAGATTCCAAAGTAAAATTTTTTTAGTTGAGGGTTAGGAGGACCTGAGAAAGAAGGTCTTAACTCCCAAGGGTGTGGAGGGAGAGGGACGTGCAGTTCAGGTCTAACATTTCTGTGCTTGCTGTACACCACTACTCAAATCACGCTTCAATGATTTTCTCTCTCAGTGGTAACCAAAGAAGGCTTTTTATATAAGGTTTTGAATTGGATCCATATGTAAATTTAGGGCCATGCCTTGGTCATTTACAGTGAGTATATGAAGGATATGATAAGGAGTGCAGGAGGAGAGCAACTATGATTTGAAGCAGACGTGTGTATATATATGATACACACACACATACACACACACTAAGAGTTTCCTCCAGCTATGTCATAGCTGTTTCAGGAAAACAACTGTTTTCCCACTAGCAGCTTGTTCCATACCTGATCTGAAATTAGCCGTCCTTTCTCCCCAGGGCATCCTCAGTTCCCTGCAGATCTCAAAAATGGTTATACATCAAAACCCTATGGACTTGGTCAGATGTGCTGTTATATTAATTATAACGCAGGTCATGGTTGTGGGTTCTTTATGCAGATGTACATAGGAAGCCTGCAGATGTGCACAAAGGAAAAGCCGTTGAAAAGTCTTGAATACATTGCACTGGTGCCAGGCATAGTTATCACAGGATCACAGGCTAGTGACTGAGAATACCGATGGATTTATTTCTCAACCTGGGCATTATCGAGTATGTAATGAGCAGAGACTCAATTAAGCTGGTAGGGGAAAAAAATGTATATATACACTTCCTCCCCCTACAATCTGCCCCCCCCAAAAAAACCCCTCCAAAAACAGAGTGGGTTTATAAAATATTTTGAAGTTTCAAATGGTGACTTCAAATGGTAACCAATTGGTTTTTACTATGGTGACTTTAAATAATTTTAAATACGGAAATTTACTTAAAATGACAACCTGGTATCTTAGTCTGGCAATTTTGGGCGATCATAAACTCATCATTGACTTGGTTTATAGCATTGACTGTAAGAGGGTATTATTGTAGCCATTAATTTTTTTAAATTGTAAAAAAATTTCAAGCATATATAAATGTACGGAAAATAGTACAGTGAACTCCCAATATGACCATCACCTAGATTTAATAATATTTTTATTCATTTGCTTCATTCATTCTTTTTTCCATCTTTTTTCTCTGTTTTAGTATATTATAGCATATCACAGAGATTGCACATATTTCAACATCAGTCTCTAAAAATATGAACAAATATGCCATTTACACCCAAAAAAATTTAAAATAATTTTTTGGTGTCATCTAGTCCATAATCAAATTTCTTTGACTATCTCAAAAATGTCTTTTTAGAGTTAGCTTATTAGAATCAGGTCCAAACAGGGTCCATATATTATAATTGTCTATTATGAGTTTTTTAAAATAATTCAATAATATTTAGTAAACTTACAACCATCATTATAATCCAGTTTTAGAGAATTTCGACACCTCCCCAAGATTTCTTCCAGCCCATTTGTAGCCAGTCCCTGCTCTCACCTCCAGCCCCAGGAAACCACGGATCTGCTTTCTTTTTGTATAGATTTTTCTTTTCTGGACATTTCCTATCTTAAGTCTTTTAAAATCTGGAGTAGTTTCCCCTGCTCTCTTGTCCCCCTGCCATCCACTTGCTGTTCTGTAGAATGTACCACGTTCTGGCCTTGTTTGCTTGCTGTTTCTGGGGTTGTTTGATTTGTTCTTTTATCCCCCTCTGTGTCCATATTTCTTGTAAATGGAATTTAGCCCCAGAGCAGCACCGCCCAACTGTACTCCTACACTGATGAGAATGTTCTGTATCTGTCCTGTCTAATGTGGCTTTTGAGCACTTGCGATTGAGAAACTGAATTTGTAATTTCACTTTTTAAATTTAAATAGCTACATGTAGCTAGTGGCTATCTTATTAGTGCAGTTTGTAGAAGCTTGATCAGATTTGGGTCCAACATTTTTGTGCATAAATATTTCATAGGTGGTGCCATATGCTTCTTATTGGATCCTATCAGATGCACACAGTGTCTGCTTGTCTTACTTTCAGTTATGCAGTGATTGACCAGTGGGTTCAGTGGGGACAGCCTGATCTCCATTGTCCAATTCCCGTCACCATTTTATCTAATGGATCGTCCACTTATGAATATTGCCTGAAACAGTTATTCTACCAGGACTTGCAAAATGGTGATTTCCTAATTTCTTCATTTCTTCTATATTTATTAGCTGGAATTCTTTAGTAAAGAACTTTTTTTTTGTCAACCAGAGCTATTTGGTTATCCTGAAATACATTTTGTACAGAAAAGGCAGGATAAATACTCCATTTTTGCCTTTTAACTGTCAATTTTCAGAAGAAGTAATGTATGCTCTAGTTATTTCCCATAGTGCTCAATGCGGATTTTTAAACCACTTTTCTTATTGTATGTTTTTCCAGTTTTATTGAGAAGTAATTGATAGGCATCACTCTCTGAGTTTAAGGTGCACAGCACGATGCCTTGATTTACATATAGTGTGAGATGATGACCAATATAGGCTCGGCTAACAGCTCTCATACAGATACAATAAAAAGAAAAGAAAGAGAAAAGGAAAAAAATGTTTTCCTTGTGATGAGAACTCATAGGATTTACTCTCTTAACAACTTTTTTATCATATAACAGTGTTAGCTATAATCATCGTTATACATTACATCAATAGTACTTAATTATCTTATAACCAGAAGTTTGTACCTTTTGACCACCTTCCTCCAATTTTCCCTGCCCCCACCCTCCGCCTCTGGTACCCACAAGCCTGACCTCTTTTCTATGAGTTTGGGTTTTTGTTTTTTGTTTTTTGTGTGTGTTTTTTTGGTGAGGAAGATTCACTCTGAGTTAACATCTGTTGCCAATCTTCCTCATTTTTTTTGCTTGAGGAAGATTGTCCCTGAGCTAACAACCATTCCAATCCTCCTGTATTTTGTATGTTGGAAGCCACCACAGCATAGCTTGACAAGTGGTGTAGGTCTGCACCCAGGATCTGAACCTGTGAACCTGGGCCACCAAAGCAGAGTGCACCGGACTTAACCACTATGCCAGAGGGCTGGCCCTGGCTTTTTGTTTTTTTTAGATTACCCATATATGTGAGATCATACAGTTTTTGTCTTTCTCTGTCTGACATATTTCACTTAGCATAATGCCTACAAGGTCCATCCATGTTGTTGCAAATGGTAGGATTTCCTTGTTTATGGCTGAATAATATTCTATTCTGAGTGTGCATATCTATGTATGGATATACATATACACTACAGCTTCTTTATCCATCAGTGGACACTTAGGTTGTTTCCATATCTTGACTATTGTCAATAATGCTGCAATGAACATGGGGTGCAGATATCTTTTTGAGTTAGTGTTTTCATTTTCTTTGCATATATTCCCAGAAGTGGAATTGCTGGATCATATGTAGTTCTATTTTTAATTTTTTTGAGGGTCTTCCATACTATTTTCCATTGTGGCTGTACCAATTTACAGTCCTGCCAACAGTGCACAAGGATTCCCTTTTCCCCACATCCAGCTTGTGTTATCGCTTGTCTTTTCAATGATGGCCATTCTCACAGGCAGGAAGTGATATCTCATTGTGATTTTAACTTGCGTTTCCCTAATGACTAGTGATGTTGAGCATCTTTTTATTTACCTGTTGGCCTTTCATATATCTTCTTTAGAGAAATGTCTGTTCAGGTCCTTTGTTCATTTTTCAGTTGGGTTGTGTTTTTGCTATTTAATTGTATGAGTTCTTTATATATTTTGGATATTAACCCCTTCTTACATATATAGTTTGCGAATATTTTTTCCCATTCTGTATGTTTTCTTTTCACTTTGTTGATGGTTTCTTTTGCTGTGCAGAAGACTTTTACTTTGATGTAGTGTGACTTGTTTATTTTTTGTTTTGTTTCTTGTGCTTTAGGTGTCATATCCAAAAAATCATTACCAAGACCCATGTTAAGAAGCTTTATTCCCATGTTTTCTTCTAGGAGTTTCATGGTTTCGAGTCTTACATTTGAGTCTTTAATCTATTTTGAGTTAATTTTTGTGAATGGAGTAAGATATTGTCTAGTTTCATCCTTTTACATGTGAATATCCAATTATCCCAGCACCATTTATTGGAAAGACTGTCTTTTCTCTATTTAATATTCTTGGCTCCCTTGTCAAATATTAGTTGACTGTATATGCTTGGGCTTATTTCTGGGCTCTTGGTTCTGTTTCATTGGTTTATTTGTCCGTCTTTATGCCTGTGCCATAATGTTTTAATGACTATAGCTTTATAATACAGCTTGAAATCAGAAAGTGTGATGCCTCCTGCTTTGTTCTTCTTTCTCAGGACTTCTTTGGGTATTTGGGGGTCTTTTGTAGTTCCATATAAAATTTAGGAGTGTTTTTTCTACTTCTGTAGAGAATACCATTGGATTCTTGATAGGGATTGCATTGAATCTACAGATAGTTTTTGGTAGTGTTGACATTTTAACAATATTAATGCTTCCAATCCATGAACATGGGATACCTTTACATTTACTTGTGTCTTTGATTTCTTTTATCAATGTCTTGCAGTTTTCAGAGTAGAGATTTTTAACCTCTTAAATTTATTCCTAAGTATTTTATTGTTTTTGATGCAATTGTAAAAGGGATCAATTTCTTTATTTCTTTTTCAGAAAATTCGTTGTTAGTGTGTATAAATGCTACTGATTCTTGTATGTTAATTTTTATCCTGCAACTTTACTGAAGTCATTGATTAGATCTAATAGTTTTTTGGTTGAGTCTTTAGGATTTTCTATATGTAAAATCATGTCATCTGAAAATAGAGATAATTTTACTTCTTCCTTTTTAATTCTGATGTCTTTTATTTTTGTTGCTTGATTTTTCTAGCTAGGACTTCTAGTGCTATGTTGAATAGGAATGGTGAGAGTGGGCACCCTTGTCATGTTCTTGATCTTAGAGGAAAAGCTTTCAACCTTTCACTATTGAGTATGATGTTAGCTATGGGCTTATCATATATGGCTTTTATTATGCTGAAATATGGTTCTTCTATGCCTAATTTAAGAGTTTTTATCTTGAATGGATGTTGAGTTTTGTCAAATGCTTTTTCTATTGAGATGATCATATGATTCTTTTTGTTTCCTTCTGTTAATGTGATGTATCACATTGATTTATTTGCATATTTTGAACCATCCTTGCATCCTACGGATAAATCCCACTTGATCATAGTGTATGATCCTTTTAACGTGCTGAGGAGATTTTTTTTTTTAGTATCATTATGAACTTGTGGTTTGTATATTTAGTGTACTTTAATCAGTTGTATTTACATATTTTTTGGTGCTTAAAGTATCCCATCTTTGGCCAACAGGAGCTCTTTGTGTTGGCTCATATGTTCTTTTGATAAAACTATAGAGAACACTCATCATTAGGGAAATGCAAATCAATGCCACAGTGAAATACCACCTCACACCCATTAGGATGACTACTACCAAAAACCAGAAAATAGCAAGTATTGGCAAGGATGTGGAGAAATTGGAACTCTGTGCTCTGTTGGTGAGAATGTAAAATGGTACAGCTGCTATGGAAAACAGTATAGTGGTTCCTCAAAAAAGTAAAAATAGTGTTACTGTACGATCCAGCAATTCCACTTCCAAAGGAATTGAAAGCAGGGACTTGAAGAGATGTTTGCATACCCATGTTCATAGCAGCCTTATTTGCAGTAGCCAAAAGATGGCAACAACCCAAGTGTCCATTGACAGATGACTGGATAAACAATATCTGGTGTATACATACAATGGAATGCTCTTTAGTTTTGAAAAGGAAGAAAATTCTGGCACGTGCTACCACTTAGATGACTGTTGAGGACATTATGCTAAATAAAATAAGCCAGTCACAAAAGGACAAATACTGTATGATTTCACTTAATTGAGGTGCCTAGAGTAGTCAAATTCATAGAGACAGAAAGTAGACGGTGGTTGCCTTGGCTATGGGTAGAATGGGAGTTACTGTTTAAAGGGTATTGAGTTTCAGTTTTGCAATATGAAAAGAGTTCTGTGGATGAATGATGGTGATGGTAGCACAACAATGTGAATGTACTTAATGCCGCTGAACTGTACACTTAAAAATGATTAAGATGGTAAATTTTGTTATGTATATTTTACACAATTTTCTTAAGAAGCAGTTTCATGAAGTTTCATATGGGCGAAAGCCGATTGGAGTGCATTTAGTGAGAATAGAAGGAATGGAATTGGAGAATCTACATACAGACAGTTATTTGAAAGCTGAAAATATATACAAAATTAACAAAAAGCATTTAAACATCCATTTCTATGCCACTTAAAATTAAGCATTGTTATTTTTATATATTTTCTACATACTATATTATAGATTTTATACATTTTCTATATATTTTATTTTTTATAGCTTTTTTTTTAAAGATTTTATTTATTTTTTCCTTTTTCTCCCCAAAGCCCCCCAGTACATAGTGGTATATTCTTCGTTGTGGGTCCTTCTAGTTGTGGCATGTGGGACGCTGCCTCAGCGTGGTTTGATGAACAATGCCATGTCCGCGCCCGGGATTCGAACCAACGAAACACTGGGCTGCCTGCAGCGGAGCGCGCGAATTTAACCACTCGGCCACGGGGTCAGCCCCAAATTGATATGTATATTTTAGATATTATATATTTATCTATCTATCTATTTTCTATATATGTTCTATATATTATAAACAAATTTATATCATTAAAAAATTCAGGGGCCTGCCCGGCGGTGTAACAGTTAAGTTCGTGAGCTCTGCTTTGGCGCCCTGCAGTTTGCTGGTTTGGATCCTGGGCATGGACCTAGCACCGCTTATCAAGCCATGCTGTGGCAGGCATCCCATATATAAAATAGAGGAAGATGGGCACAGATGTTAGCTCAAGGCCAATCTTCCTAAAAAAAAAAAAAAAAAATTCATAAGGAACATTTTCCCGCTCAGTATCCTGTGACACTTTAAACACATTTAATCTAAACTTACCTTGGCATATCAGATCTGGAAGAGTCATATGAAGCATCTAGTTTAATCTTATTTTTAAGAAGAGGACCTGGGGTTCAGGAGGTTGTGTTTGCTCACGGTTATGTGCCTGAGTGGTGGTACAGCTGGCACAATCCCTATCCAGTCTGATGCTCTTCTCACTGCAACATAGCTGCTGCTAGGAACCCCCCTGAAAACTGATTCTACCTCTTGGTTTCCTCGTATCTGTCAGTATCATCATTACTACTCTAGCCACCAGGCTTAAAATATGGGGGTAATCAGTAATTCCTATTCTCCTCTCTCCTTCTGTCTCGTATCTCTAATAAGTCCTGTGGAATTTTTCTTCACAGCATTCATCACACCTCCCATTCTCTCACTTTTAGTGATGCTATAAGTGATCAGTGGATTCAAGTGGTGGCCTTACCTTCATTGTTAATTCCCTATTAACTTTTTATCTAATGGTTTCATCCATGGAAGAATATTGCTGTTATCCTAATTCAGATCCTTATTCCTTCTTGACAGACAGTCCTCATCCTTTCGGCTCCAAATTTCTGCCTCTTGTTAAGTTAGATTATCGAAGGGGCTTCTGCCCTTACAGGCACTTGCTGGGGCAGGCAGAGCCATGAAATTTCATTCATAGTTTGCCTAGTATTGATTCTGATGAAACCACTCATTGAGGCCAAACTCAGATCAGGGCCAGAAGCAAGGTAAAGAACTAAATGAGGTAACTATCTCAAACCAGTCAAGCTATAAGGAAAGCCAAACGAATTAAACATTCGTTTACATTCAAAATGGCTTTTCCTCAATTTTCTGGATTGTTTTTAGAAAGAGTTTGTCCCTCTCCCGCCAGCCACCACCTTCCCTCCATACACATAGAACTGTGGACTCTTTAGAGCAGTTATTCTTAAAAGGCAGTCCAGCTATCTGGGGATCCCCTTTTAAGAAGTCTGGGAGGTTAAAACCATTTTTATCATAAGACTAAGATGTGATTTACCTTTTTTACTGTGTTGACATTTGGTCTGATGGTGCAAAAGCGATGGTGGATAAAACCATTCATGTTATAGAGTGAGTCAATACATTGACACAAAACTGTACTAGTAGTCATTGTATTCTTATAGTAAAAAAAAAGGAATGAAAAAGTTTCACTTAAAAACATTTTTGATGAACGTTTAAGAACATTTTGAACAATAAAAAATTAACTTTGTTAAACCTCAACTCTAGAGTAAATGTCTTCTGAATATTCTGGGTTGATGAAGTGGGCATCATGCACAAAGCTCTTCTGCCTGCATCCCAGAGTACCATGGTGCAGGAGGAAAAGCAGTTGTGTGATGGTGTGGGTCGTGAGCTGGCCTAGCTGCTTTTTTCACGGAATACTATTTTTAGTTGAAAGAACAACTGACAAACTACTAGCCATCAGAACTGGGTATTTGGCAGACCTTTTCTCAAAAATGTACAAAGTGATATTTCAAGGAAAGTTCAAGAAAAACAACTTATAGTATTAGTTGCCAATGATAAAATTTGATCTCCCAAGTGGAAAGTAGAAAGTTGGAAAACTTATATTACCCACTGACAGCTTGACAGTATCTCAATAGCTAAAGGCTTCTCTGATAAGATTCGTAGATATGATTTTTAAGTATTATATAATGAAATGTGTCAACATTTGAAAGAAATGTCAGTGAACTAATATATTTAAGATGATCAATACATAATAGTACAAAATCATGCAAGTTAGAAGATCCTTTCAAAGTGCAAGATAAACCAATGTATTTTTAATGTAAGAAAGCATGAAATTTCATTGATATGGTTTCAGATTCCATATTACAACTAACTTTTAAGAAACAATCACTTCACACATTTTGGTTTTTTATCAAAGCAGAATATCTCCAATTATCTAAAACAACTGTTAAAATAACCTCTTTTCCAATTACATGTCTGTTGAGGCCAGATTTTCTTTATACACTTTGGTCAAAACAACATATCACAACAAGTTGAAGGCAGGCTATTTGTTAGCATTCAGCTGTCTTCTATTAAGGCAGTTGTCTCACTGTTATGCTTTTTTTAAGGGAGAAATGTTTATTTTAAATAAACTGTTATTTGTGTTAACATGTAATGGATTTATTTTTGTCTTAAAATGAATTAATAAATACTTAAAATTTTTTTCAGTTTTAATTTTTAATAGCACAACTATTGATATAACCTATAAACAAAAACTCTTTGAAGTCTTCAGTAATTTTTAGGGACCAAGAAAGTTTGAGAGCTCAGCTATTGAGAACTGCTGACTTAAAGGGCTGTTTTTTCCTTCCAGGGATCAAAAGACGTCTTACTTCTCTATGTTTTCTGCATGGTGCACCTAATGGAAGAGTTCCCCACAGGAGTGACAGTTATCAGGGAACTCTTCCATTAGGTGGTAGAATTTATAGATCTCTCTCTGATTATCAGAGTCTGATTTCTAATAATTGAAACCTCAGAATACGAATCCCTGGAGCTTTCTATTAAAATTAGAGGATTTGGATTCAGAATTAGGCTGAGGTCTGTCTGGATAAGAGGCAAGCAGTGGGCCAAGAAATATCCCTGGTCTATACTCCAGCAAGTGACTCCTGCCTCTGGAGCTCCCTGCCACTTTACCATGTGAAATCACCTTTGACCTCAATTTACCCTGTTACACCCCTTCCCCAAGCCATTAAAGTAGGAGATTCCCCTCCTTTAATCCTGCAGGGGGCAGGAGAGTGGGAAACCGTAGCTGAAAGACACGTGTTCTTGGTTTAAACTGTGGGTGCTCTTTCCCGTAGAAAGATGGTACCAGTTGTGGCTGGCTTCTAGGACAAACTTACACGTGTACGGAATAGCCTTCTGTGGGCTTGCCAGGGACCCTTAGGTGCCCTAAGTTCTAAATAAAAAGTTTAGGATTTAACTTTTCTCCTAAGTTGGGAATTGCTTCTACTATTAAAAAAATTTCTACATTTTAAATCAGGATGAATATTATATTATTATAAGGACAAGTAAAATTAAGGATGCTCTTACAGTGGTAAAATGGGGTCATTTTGCTTTTTATGAGACTAAATGGTGAGATTTGTCCCATGCACTATGAAATTAAGACCACAGGCAGTACTTAAAAACGCAACAGAAGTACATGATCAAGAAGTGCCTGAATTCCTAAATTTTGTTAAATGGCGTCATATTTCTCAGGGCCATTGGCATTCAAAGAATAAAATAAACATTCCACAAAATTGTCTATTTTCTAGTTAAACTGATGTCCTATAACTGTATCTGAAAAGCTAAGCTGTAATTTTGAGGACACCATGGATGAAAGAGAAAAAAATTACTACCACTAGTAACAGATGTGAAATTACATTAGATAAATATAATCATTAGTTTCAGTCTCACCCTGGTTAATTTGTTTGTGGAAATGTGCAACCCATTATTCATTAGATAATTTTTCACACATTTATTAGAAAGCCATGTCGAATTGTGACCCTGCACATTCGGGCTTACCTGTCTTGCAATGAAGTATACCGCTTACAATAGTGGAAATGGGGGACAAAATGTTTATCTCAGGCTGATTTTGTTCCAATAAATAAAGTAAATCAATAGCCAGTGAAGTGTGAACAACATTTCTCTGCTGTATAATATGGTTTTGGGGGCAATTTGACATGCTACAAGGGGAAACAAGGGTCTCGAACAGAAAGGTAATAAAAGCAAATCATGCTGGTAACTGTTCCTGAAGTCCTCTATTTTTCTATACTTGGGCAGCTTCAAGATGTGAAAAATAATGCACATAAAATTATAAAAATATTGAGGCAACTTTCCCCCATATTTATAAACATTCTTTCTTATAGCTGAACTTGATTTTATTGGTCATGCACTCTAGACCTGTGACAAATCTTTTCTATTTTCTATTTGATCTGATTTACTACACAAATTCAGATAACTTTAATGTATTTATAGCAAATAAAACAGAAAGACCTTAAATAGACTGCATTAGCACTCAGTAAGACTTCGTCTGAATTTTACTTTTCAATATTTAGATAACTACGTACAGTAATCAAAAATCTCTCAAAAAGTATTTTTTCTGCCCTGCAAAAAGCATCAAGGAGAAACCCCCATTTTCTCGTCTTCCATTTTTCTTACCATTCCAAGCCCTGCAAAACCGTAGGAAAATGAATCTCTTGTAATTCTCTGAAGGAGAATAATGATATAAATGCATTTAGAAAGTATATCTTCTTGCCAGTTTGAACCTCAGATGTTGTCTTTTAAATTAAGATGAAAGTAACAGGTTTTTTCCACATAATGCAGCCTGCATTCAAGTAATTAATGCTTAATTAAAAGCAGGTTTTTTTCCTGTGGGTCAGACAGTGAAGGGCTATGGCATGTTACCATAGTAAGGAGGAGGGTAGGCTGTTTGGTTTCTAGAAGGAGCCTTCTGGCCCTCTAAAATAAAATCATAGCCAGGGAAACCTGCAGATTCAAAAGAGAAATGGTTCAAAAGAGAAATGGTGTCACAGAAACAGTATTTTGCTGCCCAAGAATATTATTTCCTTGACAAATTCTTTGTACCATTGTTAGAATTTCAAAAAATCGTTGACCACAGACATTTTAGTACTGTGCGCTGACGTGTAGTGTATTTATTTATGGTCAATGAATTGATTCATATAAAGAGTCTCATTTGAATGCCAGACTAGCAGAAGTATAAGTACTTGCGAGAGCCAATATAGCAGAGAGGCCATAGGGGCGACAGAATAAGCATTAGATTGAGAAGCGGATCTATATTCTAGTACTTGCTGTCAATTAAGTCCTGTAACTTTTCTAATTTGGGTAGACTAGGTGAGCTCTAATCTTTTCCAGCTTCAATATTCCATGCATACCATATTTTTATAGAATAGCATCATGCTATACATGGATGAATAAACTTTATGAGTTAGATAATAGTCTACTTTTACAACCTTCTTTGTTTATATTTAATATAAACATTTTTCTATGTCCTTATGTATTATTTTACATCATTTATAGTGGACATCATTTATAATGGCTGTATCATATTCCATTATATGGATTTACTGTAATTCACTTAATAATCTCTCCGTTACCAGACATAATCAAAGCTATCATCTTTTTCTTATAATGCTGCCATGGTTTATTAATTGATCTCCCTTTTTCTGCTCTTACACCTTATAGTGTATAATCTCTAACCAGATAAATCTTTTTCTTTTTAATGGCAATCAGATACAACACTGCCCTGCTCAAAACTCTCCAACCATCCTAGAATAAACTCCCAAATCATTATGTGCCATACAGGGCACTGCGTAATTTGGCACCTGCCTACCTCTGGAAATTTATATCTTCACACACTCCACTCTACCCACTGTTCTCCAATTCTCTAAGCATGTCCCAACCTTAGGGCCTTTGCTCTTGGTGTTTCCTCCACCTGGGACACTCTTCTTTCTGATACTTATGTGGTTTGTTCTTTCACTGCCTTCGGATCTCTGCTTAAATGACACCCTCAGACAGTTCTTCCCTGAGTATCCTATCTAAAATAGCATTCCTCCACTGTTCTCTGTCCTTTGACTTTTTCTTTCTCATAGCACTCATTACTATCTGACAGTGTTGTATATTTCTTCTTTTAATCTCTTTTATCTCTCCATAAACTCCCTGAGGGGAGGACTACAGGTTTTGTTCATTGTTAAATCCTCAGCACCAAGAGTTCCTTGCTGTCAGCTATCTTATCTGAAACCACCCACTTTCAGTTCCTCTCTGCACTTCTTCTTTCTCAGTCTTGACCTTGTTTCCTGTCTACTTTCATCCAGACCATCCATGGTCCCTGGGGAAGCCCACCCGGAAAGGCTTATAAGGTCTCAGTGAATTCCCTACTCTGCTTTTGTTGTCTCCTCTTTCCTTCACCCCCTGTGCCGACTGTGTGGTCCCTCGAGGTGTGCTGTGTTCTTCATGCAGGGGGTGGTAGGCTTAATAAAACTGACTTGTGTCTGCTACATCCGGTGTGGAGGTTATGTACTCGGTCATCCAAACCTATTGAGAAAGGAGATGCCTGCCAGCCCACTGTGGGTGTTGGTAAGGCGATCAAAACAAACACGGACACGTAGACATAAAAATCCGGAATAAAATATTAGGTATCTAATTGAGCGATATATAAAACTGATAACATATCACAATCAAATTGAATTTATTCCAGGAATGCAAGATTAGTTCAACATTTAAAAAATCAATGGAATTCACATTAACAAAATAAAGGACAAAAAACTCCCATATCATCATCTCAATAGATAAAGGAAAAGCATTTGATAAAAATCCCACACTTGTTTATAAAAGCTCCTAGCAAACTAGGAATAAAAGTGTACATCCTTAAACTCATATAGAATATTTACACAAAACGGTACAATAAACACTGAACTTAATATTGAACTATTCAAAGCTTTTCTTCCTGAGATGGAACGCAACGATGCCAGCTCTCACCACTTCTATTCAAAATTATACTGAGTTCTTAGCCACTGCCATACAACAAGAAAAATGAAAGTTATAAGACTTGGAAAGGAACAAATAAATTTGTTGTTATTTGTAGGTGACATGATTGTGTATGCACAAAGTCAAAAAATTAATTATGTTGCTGAATTAAGCAAGATCAAAATGCAAAAATCAATTATATTTCTAGGTACTATCAGTGAACAATTTTAAGATGAAATTTTTTAATGATAGCTTTTGCAATACCATTGAAAACATCAAATACTTAGGAATAAATCTTAAAAAATAATGTAAAAAATGTCTACAGAGAAAACTACTAAAACATTTCTGAGAGAAAGATGTAAATAAACAGAAACCCACACATGTATAGGGTTGGAAGACAATATAGTTTCTCCAAAATTCATCTCTAGATCCAATGCAATCCCAATAAAATTCCCAGCAGGTTTTTTTTTTTTAATATAATGCAATCTCAATAAAAACACTAAAAGCTTTTTTTTTTTCACCTTGATAAGCTGGTTCTAAAATGAATACCTCTGACTGTTTTGAAGAACAAATTTTAAGGCTTTATGCTACTAGATGTGAAATTATAAAGCTACAATAAATATAATGGAATGGAAGTGGCATGGTGGAATAGTGCTGCTATAAACATTCATATACAGGTATTTGATGGAGTACCTGTTTTCAATTCTTTTGGATATATACCTAGGAGTGGAATTGCTGGGTCATATGGTAGTTCTATGTTTGACTGTTTGAGGAACTGCCAAATTGTTTTTCATAGTGGCTGAATCATTTTACATTCCTACCAGCAAAGTACCAGGGTTCCACCTTCTCCACGTCCTTGCCAACCATTGTTAATTTTCTTAAAGAAAAAATTGTTATAGTCCTCCTAGTGGATGTGAAATGGTATCTCATTGTTTTCGATTTGCATTTCTCTAATGACTAATTCTGTTGAGCATCATTTTGTGTGCTTGTTGGCCATTTATATATCTTCTTTGGAGAAACGTTTTAAGTCCTTTGCCCATTTCTTAATTGAGTTGTTTGTCTTCTTGTTGCTAAGTTATGAGTTCTTTATATAGTTTTGATACTTGATCCTTATCAGATATATGGTTTGCAAATATTTTCTCCTGTTCTGTGAGCTGCTTTTCACTTTCTGGGTAATGTCAATTGATGTGCAAAATTTTTAAAGTTTTTAACATGTTGAGGTCCATTCCTTCCATACTCCATTTGTTGAGAGTTTTTATTGTGAAAGGATGTTGAATTTTGACAAATGCTTTTTCTGTATCTATTGAGATGATTATATGATTTTTATCCTTCATTTTGTTAATGTGATGATCACACTGATTAATTTGCAGATGTTGAAGCATGCTTGCAACCCTGGAATAAATACCATTTGATCATGGTGTATGATCTTTTTAATGTATTGTTGAATTTTGTTTGGTAATATTTTGTTGAGAATTTTTGCATTTATGTTCATAAGGCCAATAGGCTTGTAGTTTTCTTTTCTTGTAGTATCCTTTTCTGGTGTTGGTATCAGGGTGAAGCTGGCCTTGTAAAATGAGTTTGAAAGTATTCCCTCCTCTTCTATTTTTTGGAAGGGTTTGCGAAGGATTGGTATTAGTTCTTCTTTAAATATTGGTAGGATTCACCAGTGAAGCCATCTGGTCCTGGAATTTTGTTTGCTGGGAGGTTTTTGGTTATTGATTCAATCTTGTTACTAGTAACCAATCTGTTCAGATTTTCTATTTCTTCATGATTCAGTCTTGGTGGTTGTGTGTTTCTAGGAATGTATTCATTTCTTCTATGTTGTCCAATTTTTTGTTGTATAATTGTTAGAGTAGTCTCTTATAATCTCTTGTATCTGTGGTATCAGTTGTAATGTCTCTTCTTTAATTTCTAATTTTATTTATTTGCATCTTCTCTCTTCCTTGGTGAGTCTAGCTAAAAATTTGTCTATTTCATTTATCTTTTTAAAAGAACAGCTCTTTGTTTCTTGATCTTTTCTATTGTCTTTTTAGTCTCTATTTCATTTATTTTTGCTCTGGTCTTTGTTGTTTCCTTCTTTCTACTAACTTTGGACCTCATTTATTATTCTTTTTCTACCTCCTTGAGGTGTAAGGTTAGGTTGTTTATCTGAGATCTTTCTTGTTTCTTAATATAGATGTTTATTGCTGTGAACTTTCCTCTTAGAACTGCTTTTGCTGCGTCCCATAAGTTTTAGTATGTTGTATTTCTATTTTCATTTGTCTAAAGATCTTTTTGATTTCTCTTTTGATTTTTTTTTTTTGACCCATTGGTCATTCAGTAGCATGTTGTTTTATCTCCGCTTATTTGTGAATTTTCCAGCTTTCTTCTTGTAATTGATTTCTAGTTTTATACCACTGTGGTCAGAAAAGGTACTTGATATGACTTCAATCTTCTTAAATTTATTAAGACTTGTTTTTTGGCCTAAGCAGTTTTTAATCTTGATGGAGTCCAATTTATCTATTTTTCTTTTGTTCCTCATGCTTTTAGTGTCACATTTAAGACTCCTTTGCCAAATCTAAGGTCATAAAGATTTACCCTATGTTTTCTTCTAGGAATTTTATAGTTTTAGCTCTTATATTCAGGGCATTGATACCTTTTGAGTTACTTTTTGTGTATGGTGTGAGGTAAGGGTCCAGTTTTCTTTCTTTTACATGTGGCTATCCATTGTCTTGGCACCATTTATGAAAAGATTATACTTTCCTCACTGAAGGGTCTTGGCACTCTTGTTGAAAATCAGTATTCCAAAATGTAAGATTTTGTTTCTGGACTGTCAGTTCTAGTCCACTGATCTATATGTCTGTCCTTGTGACAGCACTGCACTGTCTTAATTACAGTTGCTTTGCTTTTAAGTACAGTTGTTTTGAAATTGGGAAGCATGAGTCCTCTTATTTTATTCTCCTTTTTAAAAATTGTTTTGGCTAATCTAAGTCCCTTGCCATTCCATGTGAATTTTAGAATCAGCTTGTCAATTTCTGCAAAGAAATTGTAGAATTGTCAAAGAAATCTACAAAGATTTCTGTCAAATAAGCTGTCAAGGAATCTACAAAGAAATCGTCAGCTGAGATACTGTTAGAGATTGCACTGAATCTGCAGATCATTTTGAGGACTATTGCCATCTTAACAACGTTGTGCCTTCCGATCCATGAACGTGGGATGTTTTTCCACTTAATTAGATATTATTTAATTTATTTCAACAATGTTTTGTATTTTTCAGTTTCAGTTTCAGTACTTCTTTGGTTAAGTTCCTAAATATTTTGTTCTTTTTGGTGCTAATATAAATGGAATTGTTTACTAATTTCATTTTCAAATTGTTCATTGTAAGTGTATAGAAATATAATTGATTTTTGTATATTGATTTTGCAACCCTGTTCAACTCATTTATTAGTTCTAATAGTTTTTTTTTTTAGTGGATTCCTTAGGATTTTCTATATGTATAATCATGCCATCCACAAATAGAAATAGTTTTACTTTTTCCTTTCCACTCTGTGTGCCTTTTATTCCTTTTGCCTTCCTAATTTCTCTGACTGGTATCTCCAGTGCAGTGTTGAATAGAGGAGGTGAGGGTGGAGATCCTAATTTTGTTCCTGATCTAAGGAGGAAAGCATTGTCTTCATCATTAGGTATGATGTTGGCTGTGTTTTTTTGCAGATGCCTTTTATCAGATTGAGGAAGTTTCCCTCTAATCCTGGTTTGTTGAGTGTTTTTATCATGAAAGTGTTTTGCATTTTGTCAAATGATTTTTGATATGTCCTTTCAGATGATCATATGATTTTTGTTTTTTATTCTAATGGTATGATGTATCACATTAATTGATTTTTGGATGTCAAACTAACCTTGCATTCCTGGGATAAATCTCACTTGATCATGGTGTATGACTCTATTTATATGTTACTGGATTTGATTTGCTAGTATTTTATTGAGAATTTTTGCCTTCATATTTATAAGAGATATGGATGGCCTCTAGTTTTCTTGTAATGCTTTTATCTGGTTTTTCTATCAGGGTAATACTCTCCTCATAAAATGAGTTGAGAAGTATTCCCCCCTTTTCTGTTTTTTGAAAGAGTTTATGAAGAAGTGGTATTAATTCCTATTTTTAAAAAATTATTAACTAAAGTCTATACTTTATGTGCATTCTCTTAGTTTTATGTTTTTTAAGATTGGCACCTGAGCCAATATCTGTTGTCAATCTTTTTTTTTTCTTCTTCTTCCCCAAACCCCTCAGTACATAGTTGTATATTCTAGTTGTAGGTCCTTCTGGCTCTGCTATGTGGGACGCTGCCTCAGCATGGCCTGATGAGCAGTGCTAGGTCCACACCCAGGATCTGAACTGGCAAAACCCTGGGCCCCTGAGGTGGAGCATGTGAACTTAACCAATTGGCCATGGCCCTAGAGATCTTTCTTAATATCGATTTTTGTAGCTATAAATCTCCCTCTGAGTGCTGCCTTAGCTGTGTGTCATAAAGTTTCTGCTCTCATAAGTTTATTTTCATTCATCTAAAATTATTTTGTGACTTCCCTTTTGATTTCTTTTTTGACTCATTGGTTGTTTAGGAGTTCGTTGTTTAATTTCCGCATATTCATGACTGCCTAAATTTTTTTCCTGCTTTTTATTTCTAATTTTATTCCATTATAGCCAGAAAACATACTTTATATTATTTCTAACCTGTTAAACTTATTGAAGTTTGTTTTATGGCCTAGTATATGATCTATTCTGAAGAATGTTTCACATGTACTTTAGAAGAATGTATGTTCTGTGTTGTTGGCTGGAGTATTCTCTAGATGTCTGTTAGGTCTAGTTGGTTTATAGTGTTGCTCAAGTTTTGTTTCCTTGTCACTTTTCTGTATAGTTGTTTTATCCATTATTGAAAGCAGCGTGTTGAAGTCTCCAAATATAATTATTGAGTTGTTTGTTTTTCCCTTCATTTCTGTCAGTTTTTGCTTCATGTATCTTGGTGCTCTATTATTGAAGGCTTATATTTTTATAATTATTATGTTTTCTTGATAGATTGACCCTTTTATCATTATAAAGTGTCCCTCTTTATCTAATTTTTTTTGTTTTAAAGTCTTTTTTTTTATTTTAGCCATTTTAGTTTTCCAGTGTTTTCTGTTTTCATAATATATATTTTTTATCCTTTTATTTTCAGTCTATTTGTGTCTTTGAATCTAAAATTTGTCTTCTATAGATCAAACTTTTTATCCACCCTGACAATCTCTGCCTTGTGTTGGATTGTTTAATCCATTTATGTTTAATGTTATCATTTATTTATTTATTTATTTAGGAAGATTAGCCCTGAGCTAACATCTGCATCCAATCCTCCTTTTTTTGCTGAGGAAGATTGTCCCTGATTTAGCATCTGTGCCCATCTTCCTCTATTTTGTATATGGGATGCCTGCCACAACATGGCCTGGTAAGCACTCTGTGCCCTGGGTCTGAACTGGCATGCCCTGGGCTACTAAACTGGAGCATGCGAACTCAACTGCTACACAACTGGGCTGGCCCCTATGTTTTTGTTTTTGTTTTTTTTTGGTGAGGAAGATTGGCCCTGAGCTAACATCTGTTGCCAATCTTCCTCTTTTTTTTTTCTCCCCACAGCCCCAGTACGTAGTTGTATATCCTAGTTGTAAGTCATTCTAGTTCTTCTATGTGTGATGCTGCCACAGCATGGCTTGATGAGTGGTGTGCAGATCTGTGCCCAGGATCTGAACCTGTGAACCCTGGTCCACTGAAGCAGAGTGCGTAAACTTAACCAGTCAGTCATGGGACCGGGCCCCTAGTGTTATTATTGATATAGTTGGATTTACATCTGCTATTTTACTTTTTGTTTTCTATATGTCTTATGTATTTTATGTTCCTCTATTCCTTTTTGACTACTTTCTTCTGCATTATGTAGTTATTTTCTAAGGTAGTATTTTGAGTTTTTCAATTTTTTTTCACTATATTTTCTTGTTAATTTTCTAGTGGTTGTTCTAAAGTTTACCATATACATTTTTACTTATCAGAATAACTTCAGATTTATAGTAGTTTAATTCCAGTGATATATAGAAATGTTACTCCTATATTGCTGTATCCCTTTCCCCCATTTTTGTGGTAGTATTATTATACGTGTTATATTTGTTGGTGTCATAAACATAACAATACATTGTTTTAGTTATTACTTTACCATCTTTGGTAATTTCCTTATCCAAATACGGCTTTGCTCCCACCAACTTCCTGTTTGATATTGTTGGAAAATATTTTACACATATATTACATTTTTATATGTTATGGGCCCAACAATACATTATATGTGTATTATTTTATACAACTGCTTTTTAAATCAGTTAAGAGAATAAATGAGAAAAATGCATTTATACTTCTTTTATAATTACATAATTACCTTAACTATGTATGTATGTATTTGAATTACCATCCAGGGTCATTTGCTTTCAGCCTGAAGAACTTTCTTTAGTATTTCTTGTAAGTTGGGTCTGCTAGCAACAAATTCTCTCAGCCTTTTTTTAAAATCTGGAAAAGTCTTTATTACACCTTCATTTTTGAAAGATAGCTTTGCTGGTATAGGATTCTTATCTGACAGGTCTTTGGGGGGCACTTTGAATATGTTAACCCACTGCCTTATGGCCTCCATTGTTTCTGCTGTGTAGCTGGCTGTTAATTTTACTGGAGTTCTCTGGTAAGTGATGAGTCATTTTTCTTGTGCTGCTTTCAAGATTTTCTCCTTGTCTTTGACTTGAGTATTTTTAATATGTGTTTATTTGTAGATATTTGCATTTATCCTGCTTGGAGTTTGTTGTGCTTCTTGGGTGTGTAGATTCATGTTTTTCAATATATTTGGGAAGAGTTTTTTTTTTTTAGGAAGATTAGCCCTGAGCTAACTACTGCCAATCCTCCTCTTTTTGCTGAGGAAGACTGGACCTAAGCTAACATCCATGCCCATCTTCCTCTACTTTATATGTGGGATGCCTACAACAGCATGGCTTTTTGTCATGGTCCATGTTCATGGTGCCATGTCTGCACCGGGGATTCAAACCGGCGAACCCCAGGCTGCTGGGAAGTGGAACATGCGTAATTAACCACTGTGCCACAGGGCTGGCCCGTATTTGGAAAGTTTTAAGCCATTATTTCTTTGAATCGTTTTTCTTTTCCTTTATTTCTCTCCTCTCCTGATAGTCCCATTCCATGCATGTCTGTGAGCTTAATCATGCCCCACATTTCTCTGCGTCTCTGTTCATTTTCCTTCATTCTTTTTTCTCTCTGTTTGGTTTGCCTGATCTCTATTGATTTATGTTCAAGTTCACTAATTCTTTTTTCTGCCAGTTCAAATCTACTGTTGAGCCCCTGTAGTGAATTTTTAAAGTTTCAGTTATTGTACTTGTCAACTTCAGAATTTCCATTTGGTTCTTATAGTTTCTCTCTTTGCTGATTTTCTCTATTGGATGAGACATTGTCATCATCCCTTCCCTTCCTTCTTCAATCATGCTTTCCTTCAGTTCTGTGAACATATTTATGATGGTTACTTTGAAGTCTTTCTGTTAAACCCAACATGTGATTGTTCTCACCAGCAGTTTCTGTTGCCTGCTTTCTTTCTGGTATATGGTTCATACTTTCCTGTTTCTTTGCAGGCCTTGTAATCTTTTGTTGGAAAATTGATGTTTTAGGTAATATATTGTAGTACTCTGAGTATTGGGCCCTACCTCCCTCTGGACCTTGTCATTGTTATTTGTTTGTTTGTTTAGTGGCTAGCTGGATTATATTAGTGAATTCCACCTACCCACTACCTCCCTACAGTTTTAAGCCTCTGATGTTGCTTCTCAGGGAGGTGCAGCTTTGGGCGTGCCCACAGTCATCCCAAGATGACAGTGGTATTGCTAGGGCTCTCTTCTTCTCTTTCCCTGACCACATCCAGCTGTTAAACTCTTCTAATTGCTAGTTGATTTCTCTGTTGTTTTCAACAATGCTCTGGGAGTGTAAATTGCTCTAGACATGTGTCCAATAAATTGTGGCTCATTTGAAGAAATAGTTTCTGAGGTCAGTGTTTGATGTTTATTCTGATACCAGGAGGGCTCCTCCCAGCTCTTATTCCCCTATTCTCTCTTGCAAACTAGCCACGTATAGTCTAGTGTGTATCTTCCTTAAATCCAATAGTCTCCCCCCAATTGCATTTCACCACAACCTCTACTGTTCTTGAGAATACCCTAGGGTTTGAACCTCTCCATACTCTCTTGAAAATGCAGTTGGTTCATTTGGGAAGAGCTTAGACCTGCTTCTCCCTGCGGGCAAAACCTCTGAGCCAGTGCTCTGGAGCTGGGGGTAGGGACAATGGAAAACTTCTCTCTGACTGATGCCCTGCTCTAGGAGCTGAGTGCTCAGTGGAGGGGGGCCAGCAGACTGAGATCTTCTTGGTTTGCCTCTCCTGTCATGGAACGACCACCTCATGAGCTGGAGCGAGGGCAATCAGGTCCCTAGTATTCTCAGCACACTGCACCAAGATAGAGCCTCTATTCCATGAATAGGGGCTGGATAGAAGAAGGGAGCCCCCACTTCTTGACTATGCGCCTCAAGTACTTAGCCTCAGCAATCGGTTGCTGTGGGTGGAATGAAAAATGTGAAAGTCTTTCTCCTGCAGGGAAGCAAGCTCTCCAACTGGGAGCTGGGGGCAGAGGGAGCGCTGAGTTCTCAGCTGTAGCAGTCTTGGGTGCAGTCTCTGCCTCATTGGTCTGGGAGTGGGAGGGAGGGAGCAGCCTTGGTTCAAATACTGTAGACTCTGGCCTTTCTTAGTGAATTTTAATAGATTTTATTGAATAGATGCTTCTTCATTTGCTGTTTACCCTTAGGACTATTTCCAAAGGCCTTAAATGGTTGCTCTTTAATAATATTCATTAGTTTCACTGGAGGGTGGGTCAGTGGAGCTCCTTATGCGGTCCTGACAGAACTTGATCTCTCTGGATTCTTTTTCTTTTTCAACATTATTTTTTAAAGGTTGAATCTTGTTGACACATGTAGTTCTAGTTAACTCATTTTCAACCACTATATACTATTCTACCACTGGTGTACACTACTCTATTCCATGAATAAAGTACAATTTGTTTAGCTATTTCCCTACTAGGGATAATTAGGTTGCTTTCCCTCTTTTATTAGAAATAGTGCTGCAGTGTGCATCCTTGTATATGTCTCTCTGTGCACATGTGCAAAGTTTCTCTAGAATAAACACCTAGAAGTAAAATTTCTAGGTTATTGGGTAATGTTATGGCCAACTTTACTTAGTATTGTCAAAGTACCGTCTGAAATATTTCGATGAATTTATACTTCCTCTATCCTTAATAACATTTCGTGTTATCAGACCTAATGATTTTTGCAATTCTGATTCATGTGAAATGATTCTTTGTTTTATTAATTTGCATCTCTTGACTATTACTGAGATTTATCAACTTCTTATATGTTGTTGACAATATTTGTTTCCTGCTTTGAAAATTGTCTGTTTATACTATACCCTTGGCCCATTTTTCTTTTTTTGGTGGGAGGCGTGGGGTGGAATGGGGATATTGATTTGTAGGGAATATTTTTATATTGTGGTACTAATTCCTTGTTGGTTATATGGGTTGCAAATTAATTCTTCCAGTTTTGGGGCCATGAATGATTGACGTACAAGTGATATGTGACCCAAGCTGGGCCAATACAATTCTTTTTGTGGGAACACGAAAGAAACTTAGAACATAGAGAGAGCCTCAGAATTACGTTTGTGGCTAGGCTCTGGAAAAAAGATCATCTCCTGAAGTCCTGGTTCCTTCACTTCTCATGTCAACTTTTCCTTTGAGTCTGTGAAATATCCCAATATCTTTTAGCCATTTACTTAAAAAAATACTATTATGCAATCTGAGGTCAATTTCTTGTTGCTTTTAATCACAAAAACAAATTTAAAAGGTAACTTGAATAACAACTCTCAAATTTCGGGCGTGGCTGATTGGTCTTATAATGGTGCCATTAATCAAAATAGGGATTATAGGAGAGGAGTGCGGAGTAGTGTTTCAGGAAGGGTAATTGGTACAGTTTGGAATATGTTGAGTTGTGCTACCCGTATAGTATCCACATAGAACTGCCCAGGAAGAATGTGAGATGTGAGGAAGAAAAAGGACTAAGAACAGAAATCTGGCTAACACTAACTCCTAAAGGATAGCAAGAGGAAGGGGAGGCAGTCAAGAGATCTCAGTTGAGGTAGTCAGAGCTGTAGGAGGAGAACTCATAGAATCTAGGGGTAGGAAGAGATTCAAGAAAGAGGGAATAGTTAATAATGAGTAAAAGGCCTGAGTTTCAAGGAGGTAGTAGTTAATAACAGGTCAAGTAAGATTTGGTAGTGAGCGGTATAAGTGACCTCAGCTTGGTCAGAAGCTGGAAACCAAACTGGAGAAAGTCAAGGAGTAAATGACATGTTAGGATATTAAAGTGAGGGTAGAGCATTATTTTGAGGAAATTGATGTGAAAGGAAGCAGAGAGATAAGATATCTAGGAGAGGATGTGAGGTTGGAGACGGGGTGATTAAAGATGTGGGAGATTGTTCATGTTTACATCTGAAGGAAAGGGACCAGAAGGAGAAGCAGGAGAGACAGGCAAAAGAAAGCATGATTCCCAGGAGACAGGAGAGAATGGGGCAAAACACAGATTAAGGATGTGTTTTGTCACATGGCAAATAATTACACACTGTTTAAGACATGCTATGAAGTATGTACAAAGTAATAAGAAGTTATAAAGGAGAGAGCTACTAAATCTCCGTCTGTGGTGTCAGGAAGACTTCATCCATTTGATGAAGTTCATTTTGATCTGATACGACTGACTGACCGCCTGTCTGTGAAGCCTGAATACCCAGGGAGCCACAGACATGAGCTTTGTCACTTCATGGTCCTTGGGATCAAGGATTTTGTAGACTTGATGCATTTTTTAGGCTCTCCTTCCTCAACTATATTAAAATATGATGGATGGTACAGAAAATAAATCTTGCTAACCTCACACTTTTTCTATATCTTTATACACAAATTCCATGAGGAAAATCTCAGTTCTTCAGCAGAGTTGCCCTATGAATCGAGAAGGTTCTCTTGCATTGCCTCCTAATCTTTTTCTACATCATGACATACAGAAAAAAGTGATAATATTTATCCTGCACACTGGGGTGAGCAGACTTCTCACCACTAGTACGAGGGGCTCCTGCCTGACTGCCCTGAGGGCTTCAGGATCTTGAGCACACCTGAACACACCTGAAGCTCATCTGGTGTGCCCTGGGATACCAACTGAGATTTCTGCTCTAAGGCACATTCTCCCACACTTTAACTTTTTTTCAGTTTCTGCTATATGATAAAGGACTTTTCCCTCCTACCATCAAAATCCTTACCAAAAGTCTTCGTGTGATTCGGAAGGATGCTTAAATGGTGAAAGCAGATGGTTTGCTGTTCTCTTACACATCTCCTTCATAAATGTGTATGTTATCTTAAAGAACTGTCTACATTCAAACATATTTTATAGGACTCTAAATTATCTCATTGTGAAGTTCTTTCCTGTTTATCACTATATAAAATCTGGTATAGGTGTCATAGCTTAGTCTTTGACTCTTTTTCTTTCAGAAACTACAGATAGTTCTTCCCCAAGTTAAAGTGGTATAATGCCGGGAGGAAGTATGTTCATCACATCAGGCATTACATTGCAATATATGTTTAATACATTGAGAAATAAAGTTCAGTATAATAAAACCATTCATATATCCTAGCAGGAGAGAAGTTATCTTTGTTTTTTAGTTTTCTAAATGCATTTTAGGCCATTCTTCCATGGATAGAGGCTTTTATGAAATACGATTTTTGTATTTAAAAAAAAAATCCTTATTTCCAGCTGTGCGTAATTTTATATTTGGTCTCTGGAGACTAAGAAGTATCATTAACTGTATACGCCCTTTGTATTTTGAAAAGTTGTAGGAAGATGAGAACTTGGCCTTTCTCATTTAAATTGTAAGAAGAAGAAGAATATAGGAATATATTATGCAAGGAAGTGTTGAGTTGTATGGGAAATTGTGTTTAAGACCTACTGTACATCTATGTCGGCGTCTGTGGAAGAGGATAATTAGCGCCTGCACTCGCAGTCACATCAGACTAAAGGTAATGGGGTGTAAGAAGTGGTTCATTAGGCTCTCTCAAGTACTTTCTCTGTGTCCATACTATTTATACCATAGAAAAAATTCAGTCTTTAAAATCAAGTCAAAGCATTAGCCTTAGATTCTTCAATATGAGAAATAACACTGAGTACTGATCCCTTAAAGTCAGATGAAAAAATGTACATAACAAACCTACACAGTGTTTATTGGCCTATACGTCACCCACACTGAATACTTACAATATCTAACCTCCTCCCTTCTTGATGGCTCGTTTCACACCCGATGTGGCTCCAGGAGTTTCAGGTGGAGGAAGAGGTGAAGTCAGAAACCACTTGCTAAACACAATCATTGTCCACATTGGGATTTTAATTGAAAAGGAAATTTATTGGAAAATGTCTCCTTACCTGGCGTGGGTTGGGGAGTAGATGGGAGAAGAAAGCAATAACGAGCCCTTGGTTCTTGCTCCTAGAAAAATTGTCAGTGGTGGTAGATATGAAAATTGGGTCAATTAACAGGAGATAGCGTCTTTCCCCAATGTTGTTCAAATGTTGCTCAGAGAGGTGAGACGGAGCTATTTGAAAGGGGAGGGGTAGTGTGTTTGATGCTGCCTGGACCACATCTCATTCTGATGGAAATTTCTGAAGTCAGTCTCTTTTAATGCTTTCCCCCCTCCATTCCTGCGTCTTCCTGTAAAGCTGCTGAGATGCACGTCTGAGCTTTGGAATCAATGCTGGCCAGGCATTAGTGGCTATAGTGGGAAATTCTGTGCCTGCATGCAGAACAATAACTCAGTCTGTGGAAAAGAGAAGGAGGAACCGTGAAGAGTTGGAGGGGGAAGATGTACCAGGGTTAGCAACTTGGGATACGTTGCATGTTTGGTTCTTCTGTGAGTCCCTTCTGCAAGTTTAGAGAAGAGGGATGATGTTGAATAACCCGTAATTTCTGTATTGAGTGGAGTCTATGAGTGTTCTGGTAATGTTCTGAAAAACTCATCAGATTAGGAGAATCTTGCAGTAGATGAGGGCAGTTCCAGTACTTGACTCGTGCCTAGTTTAGTCTCTTAAGATCCCATTAGTTTCTGGACTCCCTAAGCCTTGCAGGTAGCTGGGCAAAAGAGTGGAAACAGCTCTATCCTGGATAGGAAGGGACCTCTGATTTTAAGTGCTTTGAAAGCAGTGACGTCTGAACAGTGGCTCTGAGGCACCATGTGCAGTTGTGAGTAAATGCTTTTTTGGTTTGATCGGTGTGATAGGAGAGGAAGATTAGGAGAGAGGAAGAAAAAGCGTAGGAAATACATAGGAACTGCTCGCTGCTTTGTGCACACAGACAGCCTATTTTATACATCACTTTTGGGGCTGGATTGATCTAATGAAAGAGATATACAGTGAACACCAAATACTTCTGGTTACTGGAAAACTCAATTGCTAGCAGATATTTTGGTCAAATAAATGCCAAGCAACTAACTTGAGGAGTTTTTTAATGAAATTGGCTACTTTGAGAAACTTTGCCTTGTTTCAGATATATGTTTCTGAAATGGTAAAAATTGCAGAATAGTGGGGAAGATGTTTCTTGGTAGGCAAAATTTTCAGTACTTTTTCTTTTTTGAGAAAGATTAGCCCTGAGCTAACATCTGCTGCCAATCTTCCTCTTTTTTGCTGAGGAAGACTGGCCCTGAGCTAACATCTGTGCCCATCTTCCTCTACTTTATATAGAGGACACCTGCCGCAGCATGGCTTGACAAGTGGTGTGTAGGTCCGCACCCAGGATCTGAACCAGCAAATCCTAGGCTTCTGAAGCAGAATGTGTGAACTTAACTGCTGTGTCACTGAGCTGGTCCCCAAAATTTTTAGTTCTTTTGATGACTGACTACCTATTACTTCAATCTCCTTAAGACTGGCTTTGTCTTCATTTACTGTCAGACTATGTCAGGAAATTAGGAAATGGTTAGGTAAAAATTGTCATTGAGAAATTTCTATAATTTATGCTATTTAATAGATATTAGGAATTCCAAATTGGATTAAAAGTCTACAACATGAAACAAGAAAATAAAACCCCCTTGAACTAACATTTTGATATGGTTATAACTCTGTAGAGCAGCAACAACTGCTGAGTACTCTTTCTTTAATATAAATTTCCCCCCAGATTTATTGAGATATAGTTGATATTTAACAGTGTAGGTTTAAGGTGTACACTGTGTTGATTTGATACGTGTATATACAGAGAAATGATTGTTATTGATGGTTAGTTAACACATCCATCACCGCACGTAACTATCTTTTTTGTTTTGTTTTGTGGTAAGAAATTTTAAGATTTACTGTCTTGGCAACTTTCAAGTGTACAGCACAGTGTTAGCTGTAGTCACCATGCTGCACAGCAGATCCTCAGAACGTAGTCATCTTGTTAACTGGAAGTTTGTACCGTTTGGCCACCTTCACCCATATGCCCTGTCCCCCTGCCCCTTGCAACTACCAATCTACTCTGTTTTGATGTTTGATTTTTTTATATTCCACATATAAGTGAGATCATACAGTATTTGTCTTTCTCTGTCCGACTTACTTTGCTCAGCATGATGCCCTCAAGTTTCGTCTATGTTGTCACAAATGGCAGGATTTCCTTCTTTTTTATGGCTGAATAATATCCCATTGTGTATATATATATATATATATATATATATATATATATATATATACACATATCTCCTTAAGATACTGATTTCATTTCCTTCGGATGTATTCCCAGAAGTGGAATTGCTGGACCATACGGTAGTTCCATTTTTAATTTTTTGAGGACCCTCATACCATTTTCCAGAGTGACCACACCGATTGACATTCCCACCAGCAGTGCACAAGGGTTCCCTTTTCTCCACATCCTCGCCAGCTTGTGTTATCTCTTGTCTTTTTGATAATAGCCATTCTAACGGGATGAGGTGATATCTCTTTGTAGTTTTGATTTGTATTTCCCTGATGATTAGTGATGTTGAGAACCTTTTCATGCACCTGCTGGCCATTTAAATACTGGATACTTTTGACAGCTTTTAAAGTTGCTGTTAGTTCACACAGCTAGAGCAGATATTTTTTAAAAAATGTGAACACAATCAAAAGACCTGGGTTCACGTTTCAGCATTGCGGCTTCCTAGCATGTCTCTTAACTTCTGGGTACCTCACTCATCTGTGAAATGGACAGACATTAAATAATAGTATGTCTCACAATGGAAGTACATTGTTAGTTCTAAAGTGCTGTACAAATAGTAACAGGAACGGTGGTTGCTGTTATTGTTAAGAAAGCTTTATAGAGTGAACCTTCGCATCCCCTTTCTAGCCTCCTCTGACAGTTTTCTGTATCCTTTGAAGTTTCAAGATCCATTTCACCCGCAGCACACGAACCCAGTCAGCCTGGAGAAACTTGGTCTTCAGGCCTTCCGTGGTTGCTTGCAGAACTGTGTGGCCCAGAAGCCTAGCATTTTTCTTGCTTCTTCAGGCACTAAGAATGCAAATATTAACCCAGGTTTTTCCACTGGAAAAACACTTTTCTCCCTTTCACTGAGAATTGGGATTTAAACACATTAGCAGCAATTAGTACTTGAGCCAAGAATTCAGGTTTTGATAAAAACTACGGTTGACATTTGCTCCTGGAAGAGAGACTGAAAAATGGTCCATAAAGTTTCTATTAACTTCAAAAGCGGCAACATCTGCTCCAATGCACAAAGCTGCAGGGTCTGCCACGGAGGAAGCATGCTCCCGGCCGCTCAGAATCCCGCCAGCAGGCGAGTCCACGGTCTTTCCAGCTTGGCATTAAAACTCTGAAGGAGGAGAACATCATTTCCAGCAAAAATGTGAAGTCTTATAAGGAAGATATGAACTCAGCATTCTGCTTCAGACTCTCTGGGGAAACTTGGAAGGGCAACCACCTGAAACCAGCGTGGCCAAAGGCGTTTATTTCACAAATGTCATTCCAGTTTCCTCTCTTCCTCCTTCTCCTCTTTTTTCTGGCCTTCCATCACAAATATTTGCATAATTCAATGAAGAAGTTTGTATCCTGTAACTCTTTAGGGCAGTTTGCTGATAGCGTGACCGACTATTAAAAAGAAAAAAAACCTTTTCCAAACAACGCTGTGGTTTTATCGGTTGCATAAGTTTTCCTCCCAAAATTCAGGGGAATTCCAGACCATTTTGCAATTAGTTAAGGATTATATTTCCTTATTTTTATTAATTTTATGCAAAGTGGGATTTATCAGTGGAGCATTCATTGACACTGACTTCAATTTATTCTGATGAAACTGACTGACATCTGTGTGTGCTGTTCATCAGTCATAATTTAAACCATTCTTAATTGCATTAAATGTAAATTAAGACATTCAATTTCAGCCATTATTTTTCATAAAACACTGTGAACTGAGTTTTAGTGGGTCATGAGATCTTCTATTCAAGATAAATAGGTTAAATTCAAAACTTACCGTTGGTGTTCATGTTTTACCCTTTGTCCACTATTTCTTTTGTTGCTTACTAGATTGGACCAATTAATTCGCTCTCTGACGAGACGAATGGCTAAGGAAGATGTAGCTGAAGTTTTTAAGGAATGATTTTATCATTTTGAGAGCTTGCTTATGTTTTAAGTTTGATTTTAAAAAATGCGTAACTATTTATCTAAACCAAATTGAAAGTGCCAAACTAAGTTCTCGGATTTGGAACTCATATCTTTAAATGTTTGGATTTTAAGAATTTAAGATTACATTTTCTTTAAAAAATGGTGTAGCTATGCTTTTATAAAATTTCAGCACTACGGAGTAGACATACTAATGTAAAATGAGCAATGTGTGACGTATTACACACCATATGACATCATACAGTGAGGTGTAATCTCCCCCCGGCCCCTTCTTGATAAGTGTTGCTTTCTCCACATTCTGGTTTCGTTTGTAAGCCACCATTCCCAGTGCCTGCAATTCTCCCCACTGGGTGAGAACAATCTTCTTTTAGTCGTATAATGATTAGAGTGACAATGATCATCATTAATAGTAAATAATAATAGGCTTTTGTATGATATCTTTTCATGAGAAAATATATAAACCCATGGTTAATATTCACCCTTAAAGAAACATTCAAATAGTACAGGCTGTGATGGAGAGCCTGAGAGAAATTAGGCCTAGGTGAAAATCATGCTGTTAGCAAGTATTAATTTTCAACAGAATGAAGTACCAAATAGTTGTGGCTAAGAGATTGGATTTGGCCAGGTTCCTACTGCTTATTTTTCTCTGGGGAGCAATGGGAACACTTCTGTGGGTGGAGTTTTGTTTCTTTTTTTTTTTTATATCTGTGTCTCTACCTGCGTGACTGTGCACTGGCTTATTCTGAGAGAGAAAAGAAGGCTCCAAGATCTTCTGGATCTGTCCATGTGCTGAGGCTCTGTTGTGCTATGCAATCCTCCCAGGATGTGTACATTTATTTAAGAGAACATTCTGCCTATTACCCTAGTTGATGGTGAAAAGTGTTCTTCGAGAACAAACTAGCTAGAACTTTGCCATGTCATTAAACCCCTTTGATTTCCAAATAGAAGTTGGTCAACAAAGAGAAGGAAACTGTCACACTTGCCTCAGTCACTCATGTAGTAAAATTTTATATGACTATTATATACGACATTTACATTCCCATGTCAGTTCAACTGATGGAGAGTGAAGTGTTGCAATAAGTCTGGAGATGGGTAGTGATGCAATCATCCTACCAGTTTCTTGCTATTAATATATGTCTCTTATTCATTTTTAAAGATAGCATAAATGAGAGTACTGAATATAAATGGCTTTTGTAAGTCATTCAGGTCAGTGAAGCATGTCATTGTTTGCGACCTGAGTTCCATGAGAGCCCCGGCTGGTTGATAGGCGCGCCATATATTTTTCTCATAAATGAAAAACACAAACAATATTCACAATTTTTAATGAATATTATAAAATAATACAATATGAGTTTCCACAGAAAAAACTAGTTGCATGTACTTAATAGTGTGACCTTAGCATGTCATCTTTAGAATATATAAAGCCCATATAGACAGGCATTGTATAATTTATTTCTCCAGATGTAACGTTAACAAACATTTTATTATGATTTATTTTTTGGCTCTTTGAAAGATGAAGTAAGTTCTTTAGTATTAGCATTGCTAATGATTTTAATGAGGCATTAAAATGTTGCGGTATTGTAGGAACATTTTTCTTTTTTTTAACATTATTTCATTAATATTTCACAGGAATTTTAATGTTAAATTGATGAAAGAACCTGAGAGTGTAATCCACAACATGTCCGAGTGCTCGAATAGTGGGAAAGAAGCAGAGAAAGGTGGGGCACGGTGATGGGGAGGGTTCATGAGGTGCTCCTGTACTGGAAACATGCCATGACCTACAGTCTGTCATTGCTGAAACGAAGACAAAACAATTTTATTTTCTCGCTCAGGGTTTTTTTGCACAGTCTACAGAAATCTAGCACACATAAGATACTGTTTGTATTCTCAGATTAGACGTGGGGGAGCCAAACACACGAAGAGGGACTTTCCTAGGAGAGGACACTCTGCTGATCGACTTCTGTCTTAGAGTAACCTTCCTCGAACGTTTGCAGTTTGAATCGCTTTTGCTACATACTATTCAATAATTTCCAGTGTTTTCATGGCATCTGAGAATATGCAGAATGCTTTCATGGGGATTGTATTGTTTAATCCTCACAAAGCCCCTTGTGCGCTATGGGAACGTTAGGGGAAATCACCTGCTCCCCCAGATCCTAGTACCCCTGCAAGGAGTTGCTGTTTGGAGAACTTACAGTTACCACAAGGTAACCACTCTGCAAGGTATGTGGACCAGAGGAGAGACGGCCAAGAGGTTTCGTCCCCAGCTCGCTGAGTTCTCATGTAAGTGCACAATTGCAGGAAGAAAGACTAGCTTTATTTTAGGCATTGGAGAAAGTTTAAACAGCAGGTGAAGCAAGGACTAAGCAACCTTTGCCGCCGTATAGTGGAAATCCTGGCACGAAGGGGAACTGTTCTTGAATAAATTCTCCAATGTCACAGGCAAAAATAGCCCTTGTCATGGTTTGGCCTCAGCAGCTGCTTGCTCTGCTGGGATCAGAGCCTGGCAGACGCTGTTCTGGCTGGACAGCAGCGCTGTCTGGTATGTTTCATTATCTGTAAGCCTGATCCTGCCCTTACGCAGCCCTCAGGGCGACACCTTAAACCCCCGTGTACCCAGTAAGCAAACACTCTGATCACCTCTTGCTTTAGAGGAAGTATGTATCGGATCTCTAACATGGTCTCTAAGTCAGCATAGCTGATCTATACTCAACTCACCTGGGGGTTGTGGGACCCGAGGAAGGAAAAAAACAGTTGCTTATGGAACCAACTGCAGGGATATCCAACTCTTTTTTCATGCCCTCCCTACCTGAATCACTGGGGTAGGGGTAGGGGTGAGGAGGGTGGGGTAGGGGTGAGCAGGGTGGGGTAGGGGCTAAATAAAGGGTGAGGGAGCAGTACTTATTAAAATGCAGATTCTTGGGCCTAAACCTATTGAGTCAGCCTCTCCAGAGGGAAATTTGGGGAACCTTTTTTTAAAACAAGATTTTTAGGTGATTCAGAATAGCAGTAGTCCCTAGTCTTGAATTTTTTCTTTTTCTTGACAGCTGGCTTAGAGTACCTGTATCACATTTACTCCAGTACATAATTAGTCTGTAAAGATGCCACTTATAAGTGATTACAGATAGTTCCGTTCATGAAACATTTGTGCTACTGCTTGGAATGAGGGGTTTGCACTGACTCTAGTGTTGCCATGTGTCTGGGCGAGGAGCTCTGTGAGAAGGAAGAGTAGTGGCCCTGTTTCAACGCCAGCATCAGCCAGCCGTCTTGTAAACGCAGGGACTGTAGTTGGTCACGGTAGACAAGATGGAAGCACAAATCTCTTTTTTTCTGGTTTCTCAGTAACACCAGCCCGAGAACCCTAGAAGGTGTACAGAAAAAACTAAAAGCTGAAATGCAAGCCAGTCAGTTATGCTGTTTGTTAGCTAATGTGAAAGCTTCATTGGCTGAACACCTTGACTAAAATTAAATTTTGGTATTATCTGTGGATTTCAATTGTTCATGCTATTCCAAAACTTTAGAGCATGAAAAATCTAGAGCTGCTCATTATCTGTTCTAGCAGAGTCACCAATAAGTATGTAGTAGCCAAGATTTTTATTGGTGCAAATAGAGCAATGGACTCTGACTCTCTACCTCATTTGTTTCTGGCCTTTTAATAGGGCTCAAATTTTCAAAGCGTCTGGCCCAAGATATGAAAACTGGTTCATGTACCACCATACTGGACTTTACTCTGAGTGCTGGAACTTATTTTTCTCCCATTGACATGAGCTGATAGAAGTGTCGTATTCTATCACATAGAGTGCCATTTAACTCTAGTGACTTCAGGTGCCCCTCAGATCATGCTGACTGTCAGGAAAACCAGACCCCCAGGCCTGAACACGCGCACAGACTTTGAGTGCAGTCAATTCCCGCACCCTGAGGTAGAGCAGGTCTGTGTGTCGGAAGAAGTATATACAACACATAAACAGGATAGAAAACAAGTCACTTGTTACCCTGACATAAACAAATTTTGATGTCTACTCTACTTTCTAAGCCCAGAAATACTGAAAAGGAAACCCTATAATGAAATGTGTGTCTTGGCCTGCTGTAAATGCCCTTCAAAATGGACAGTTTGGTTCAGGGGGAATTTTTATTTATATCTTTTTTGTCAGAGTATTTTGTTAGGTACTCATCACTGCAGCTAATATACATACATTTAGAGTCATCTGAAGAGTTTGTAGTATCAACATACAGATCCAAGGAGACCTCAAGGACAGACAGGAAAGTGACTAGAGAACAGGTGCCTTTAAATAAACAAATATGTAATGATTAATAAATAGGAAAACATCTTCTTAATACCAGGTGAAAGAGCTAGACGGCCACTAAGGCCCCCTCTGGTGCTAATGTTCTGTGATTCTGTGGTGCTTTGGTTAAGAGCGTAAGCTTTGGAAAGACTGCCCAAGTTTGAGTGTCAACTCTTTCACTTGTGAACTGTGTAAGCCTTGTAAGTTATTTAACCATCTCTGTGTTTATTTCCTCATCTAAAACTGAGTTTTATGTCAAAACTCTCATAGGGTTGTGAGAATTAAATGAGTTAATACATACGTCTATTATCTCGTAAGCATTCGTGAAGTTTTATTAATTACAATAATCTGTTGAGCATCTATAATGTGCCTTGAGATATTATGAAGAGAAACATGAAAAAAATGTTTGACACAGTTCTCTTCTTCATGACATCTACAATCTATCCGTGGAGTGAAAACTTATAAAAATATAATTCAAGAAAAATTATACAACAGCATGGTCCTGATATAACTCGCAATAGGAGACAGAGGAAGGAGAAAGTATGGAGGAGCATGGCCAGAGGATGCTTGATGAGAAGGTCGGGTGGAGCTCATCTTTGAAGGATGGGTCTTGTTTAGGTTGATGTGAGAATGGTGAAGGAACAGTTTTAAGCAATGGACCAAAGAATTGAGATGGAGATAAGACTGAGGAGACTGTAGCTGTCAGACTAAGAATGCCATCAAAAAGTTGGGTGGGGCTAGATTACAGAGACTTGGAAATTGGCAGAGGAATTGCAGCTTAAGCTGCTTGGCAGTAGAAAACCATTAGAAAGTTCCTAAACACTAATGTGCCATGATGAAATTGATGTTTAAATACACCTTGTCTGTTGAAATTGGAGAGACCAGAGACATGGAATCAATTGTAATAATGGTTCCAAATCTAGTTGTGTATGAGAATCAATCAGAAAGCTTTAGCCCCCAAAGATTCTGATTCAGTGAGCCTCAGGGTGGCCTGAGAATCTCTATTTGCGAAGTTCCTTCAAAGTATTGTAACCTGCATCCAGGATGTGAGCAGCACTGAGCTAGGAGGTGATTGCATCACTCTAGGCGTGAGACCTTGGACTAGAGTCATGGCAGTGGGAATGGAAAACGCTATTCAGATTTGAATGACATCTTAAAGGAAAAAAGAAATGGGTGATAGATTGAATATAGAGGATTAAAAAATAGAAAAAAGCCAAAGATGACCTCTAAGTTTCTACTTTGATGGAAGAAAAGTAGTTTGAAGGAAGGCTGGGTGAGATTTGGTGAGCCCCTGAGTTTGAGTCAGGGCAGTTCATTAACATTGCATATCCTGGAGGCAGGTGGAACCTGAGGACTGGAGCACGAATCAAAGGTCAGGACTGGAGACAAAGATTTTGGGGTCACTGACATAGAGTTGGTGGTTGAAGCCATTAGAGTGAGTATGCTCACCAGGCAGGATGAGTGCAGAGAGAGGAGAGACGAGCGCCGAGAGGAGGACCTTGGTGTGATACCATCGGCTAGAGGGGAGCGGCAGTAAAAGATTTCAGCCAGCAAAGGAGACGAAGAAGTTAGGACATTTAGAATGTATTTCAAAAGTATTAAAAGTGGTGACAAAACTATGTAGATCATCTGAATGGTATCCATGAAGTCTTAATTGGCTGTTCTACATGCCGAACATGAATGTATTGTGGAAGAATGCAATGTGACGATTAAACCATTATATCCGTGTCCAGTGGTTCAGGTACACGGATTGGAAGTGACAGACTTGTGAAATAACATTAGGCTGAGGTAGGTCTCTTTTAGGGTAGGAATAAAGTTCCTAAAGGGAGAAAGTGGAAAGGAGAAAAGATCACTTACTATGTAATAGGTGCTGTCTTTGCACTTTACATGCATTAAATTATTTAATCTTTAGAATTGCTCTAAAAAATAAATATGTATATTTTATAGATCAGAATAGTTAGGCACATACTGATTAAGTAACTCACCCAATGAAACATAATTAGAAAAAGGAGTAATTGAGATCCTAATCAAGACTTTCTTATTCCAAAATGTGTTCTTTCATATAGTTTATCGGATCTTTTCAACTGCATTGTCTTGAATGGCAGAAGAGAATGAATTCACATTCAGGGGGATCAGAAGCAGTCCACTGAATGTCGGAATTTTTTTCTCTTTTTTTGGTAAAGAAGATTGTCCTCATTCATTTGGCTAACATCTGTTACCAATCTTCCTCTTTTTGTTTGAGGAAGATTGTCCCTGAGGTAAAGAAAGTGGGAACTTTTTGAATTCTTATGTTTTAAAAATTCATGTAAAGGGGTTGGCCCAGTGGTATAGTGGTTAGGTTCACACAGGCCGCTTTGGTGGTCTGGGGCTCGCAGGTTTGGATCCTGGGTGCAGACCTAGTACTGCTCATCAAGCCATGCTGTGGTGGGGTCTCATAAAACAGAGGAAGATTGGCACAGATGTTAGCTCAGCAACAATCTTCCTCAAACCAAAAGATGAAGACTTGCAACAGATGTTAGCTCAGGGCCAATCTTCCTCACACACGCACAAAAATAATTTAAAAAATCACGTAAATTTTGCATTCCATTCCTTACTTTATCTGTGTTTATTTTAATATAAAAAATGTTTTAAATTACTTAATTTGCCCATCCAATAGGATGTTCCACATTTTTCTAGTGGCTTCAGGTATTTCTTGGCACGCTGCCTGGTACCGCCTTAGGATGCATAGCACTGTATCCTAATTACCTTTTAGTACATGGTGCATAGTAGGCTCTAAATAAAGAGTTGGTGAATTAATGATTCCGTGTCATAAAAAGTAGCTGAATGTGTTGAGGAGGCAATTTCTCATGGGATGGTTTCAAAGACTTGTCAGACATTGATGAGGTTTATATCTTGTGAATTAGTGTGTGGTCAGGTGAGGGGATCTGAGGATATTACACCTAGAAGGGATCTGGATACCGTGTGTGAGGAGCGTTGGTTTGCTGAGCTGGGCTGTAGAGCTGTCTTAGAAGAAGGTCTGGCGTGTGGTTTTGCTGACGAGAGGCAAAGTCAGAGAGAAAACAAAAACTTCAAAGTGAGATTTCTGCACGTTAGAGGGGCCGTTCACCTGTATGTGGTGATTCAAAGAAGGTGAGGGAGATTTAGGAAATCGGCCAGGCATTAATGTTAACGATAAAACTCTTGACGGCTTTAAAATTTCGTCAAACTAGAGACGGCTGACATGTTGTAGTCATCTGTTTATCGTTCATTTTGCAAACATGTATCAAGCACTTAAAATGTGTCAGGCAAATGGCTACGTTAGGTAAGGCGATGGTTATAAAGATAAAATAGATGTGATACTTGCCCTAAGGAGCTTATAATCTATTGCGGGAAATGAGAGAGTATCTGTCCTACAAGGTAAAGAGCAATGATAACTAAGAAACGCACGAGTCAAATCTCGGGAAGAAGTTCAAGGAAGGAGAGGTTACTTCTTGGGAGAATCAGGAATTGCTCCTGGAGGAGACAGCATTTGAGCTGAGTCTTGAAGGATGAATAGGATTTGGTCCCTTACATGTACTAACATGTTTACTAGCCTCTTGGCATGAATTCCTCTTGCCTAAGCCAGAGCAAGTAACTTGTGGGTTTAGAAGGCAAAATTCACTTGCGTTCTTTTTTTACTGACCCTTCAGTGGTCAAGATGCCAGGCAAAATGATACCTAGGCCAAGATGTTATATTTTGCTTCTAAATTTATCTCTTTCTATAACATTTATCATACATTCTGTGTTTTCTTAGAGGGAAAAAATTTGGACATATGCAATTTTCTGTTGAAGACATCATTAAGTAGCAGAATTTATTAACAACTATAGTTTAACCAGAGGACACATCAACTGATTGTTAGTTCCTTGCCACCAAATGAAGATATATTATCAGTATTTGTGTTGAATATTCCATTTTAACAGTGCAGATACATATTCATTAGCAGGCAGAATAACCTTAGAGTTTGCACTTTGCAAATGCTTGTTATTTTCGTGAAGTCTGAGCAGGTTTTAAAACTTTGCATTACCTCCCGCATGTAATCTCGGAGTCTGTCATTCACATGTAGAAAACTCACCTCTCTATTTAGCCCATGGTTGGTGAGAGATAGACAGTTACAGGGCCCCTCTGCCCTTGAGCTGTTCCATTAGTGCATGGAAAGCACCTTGCAGCCTGTGACAAGCGCAGCAGATCGGCACTAAATCAAAAATCAGTGCCAGCCAGGGATCTAAGCCACCATGAAGGTCACAGCCATCAACTGCATGCCATCTCAATCCAAACAAAACACATTGGATACACGGGGATTTTCACTGCTCACAATAGGTGACAAACGCTTCATGTTAGAGTAATCCACAGCAGTGAAACTGGGAACTGACCTTTTAAGTACTTTTGAGTATTTAATCAAACTTTGAAAAAGCTGGAGGTAATTTTTGGTAATATTTTACATTTAAAAACAAAATAAAACAAAATAAAACCTCCGCAGCGTGCTGTTGCTGTAATCAGGATTTTGATGAAAAAATTCTTTTTTCGTTTTTGGTATTCTTGTGTGCTTTTAAGAAACAAAATCACCAGAAATCTTGTATAAAAATAGTTTTCATTTGCTTTTTTGAAATCCGTGCCACCAATCCATTATGAAATGAACAATTTGTGCTTTAAACTGCCTAGTTTTGCTTAGTCTGAGAGTTTCTAATTAGCGTTTATGGTAAATAGGAAATACTAGGACTCGCGTAACGCTGGTGTGTCTTTACCTTCAGCAGCCAGTTCAACTGAATTTGGCGAGTTTGAGTCCACATGTTAACAGTATTTCTGTACTGGCCAGGGAAGGTTTTGAGTAATGTAAACACTATTTAAATGTTATGGGTCAAATTTCCTTTTCACTTCTAGCTCAAAAAAAGAAAAACCCAGGAGGAAAAAAAATGTATCCAAATTAAATTATAAATTCTCTATCTACTTGATGGGTTTTCTTTTATGGAGAGTTAATTACCTAGGTTAATAAGAAAAATTGGATAGCCAAGCAAACTCAGCCAGATTTTGCTAAATTAACTGGGAAAATGCCTATGCTTTACAAAAAGCTTATATGCAAAAATTATTTTCGTAAGGGAACTAGAGTATTAATGTGATCCGATTGAATTATACCCCACTGCTATGGGGGTGGGGTGAGGAAAAGCTTACTTAGTTCTACCTTTGATGAAATAACTGACAAGGGGCTAACATAAAAGATATATACATTATTCTTATCAAAATTAGCTTTTGTGAGTGATTTTCAACAAAGCAACGGATACAGAGAGCAAAGATGAAATACTCTTTACAGTCTAATCAGGTTCACAGGGACCAAGACTATTTTGAGGACATGTTATTTCAGAAACAAATGCTTGGACCCAACTATGTTTATCAGTGAGTGAATCCGTGGTTAATTGACACTGGCTGGTGAAGTTTCATCAAACGAAAATCAAAGCAGTCCAGCAGGAGTGTACGTAATGGAAGCCCGCCACCTGCTGGCGAACGCTGTCAAATCCATGTGTAATTAGGAAGATCTGAGGACACATGCTCTGCAGACCAGGAAGATTTCAAAGTTCGTAGAAGCCTTTTTTTTCCTTTGGAAAAATCTGCTCTCATTAAGCTGATGTATACCTTTGATATACATTGTTCATTTCAAATTAACTTGATTACTAATTTCATGGAATCACTAGTCAGGAAAGCCTTGAAAGGAAATGGGCGCAAAGGGCATTTTTTTCCTTTTTGCCAATTTACAAAGTTTTTGTATTCATCATTCATCAGTAGTCAGCCGGTGAGTCTGTTCTATTTAAAAGCTCTGGCTTTTCACTTAATGCATCCCATCTGTTTCTGAAATAAATTGCAATAATCCGTGTTTAATTTTAATCAATGTATTACTAAATATGCAAATTACATTAAAAGCCATGGTTTGAAAAAGCTTTCATTTGTAAATATGGTCGCTTAAAACAGGAAGCATATCTAAAAGCTATTTAGCTACAGTAGCCTAACTCTAACACTGTAGCTGATTTATAAAGCAGATCGCAAGTTGATCTTTCTCCCACAAGGGGATATGTAAAACTGTTGCATATCAGATTTAGTTAACATCTGATGGGCTGGTGCTAACAGCGTAAGAGACTCATACTTCAGCAACCATGTCTTTTACATTTAAATTAAGGTAATCTTATTCCATTCTACATCTTCTCATTTTTTTTTACACAACCTAACATATGAATTTGCGTGATTGGTTTATGAATCACAGTTAAAGCAATTTGAGCAAGCCTTTCAATCAATCTTAAATTTTTAGTGTCTAATTTACTTGTGATTTGCATAATTAATTGTGGAAGGGATCCTTTGGGAGGCTCTCTCCTTCCCCCCTTTTCCTTTCCAACTAGTGTCTCATTCCCTGACTAGACAGAGTGGGAACGATACTGGAGTTCTCTCAGGCCTGCTAGATGACTTTGTTAGGAATCCCGAAATTATGTTACATTGCGTTGTCTGATCTGGCTGGACTAAGGGATAAATTCTGAAAATTAAGTCCGTTATCTTCAAAACAATCCATTAACATGGCTGTCACTGAATTGTGTATGTAATTTACCAAGCAATTGCCTTAAAGGAGAATTTTGGAATTCCTTCTTGTATATTGGTCATGAGCGTATGGGAATGTATATAAATCATGCTCATATACTGAATTCTGTCATTTACTAATTGTTGTGCCAGTTTAGGAACATTACCTAGAGTGTAGTCTAATCAGTGGTAGGCTGGAGCAAAGTTTTCGGAGTTTTGCCAGCCTGTTGTTAAACACTGTCATTATTTTATTTTATTTTTATTTTTATTTTTTTGAGGAAGATTAGCCCTGAGCTAACATCTGCTGCCAATCCTCCACCTTTTGCTAAGGAAGATTGGCCCTGAGCTAACATCCGTGCCCATCTTCCTCTATTTTACATGTGGGACGCCTGCCACAGCATGGCTTGATAAGTGGTATGTAGGTTCGTACCTGAGATCCGGGCCCACGAACCCTGGGCTGCCAAAGCTGAGCCCTCGAACTTAAGTGCTGTGCCACCTGGCCAGTCCCAAACACTGTCATTATTAAAAACAAAATTACATAAACTTACATTAAAACAAATTATGCTAAACACAAAAGTAATAAATGCTCGAACATCACTTCCTAATTATTGTTACATTTTGCTATCTATGCTTTTAAGGTTATTTACATCCATTGATTGTATCTGTACGGTGAAAATGCTAGATGGTGATGTGCTGCTGTGCATTTCTCCCCAACTCCACAATTAGTAACATCAAATTGGTAGCTTGAAATTGGCTTGGGTGGGGGTATTTACACCGCAGAAATTGGCAAATGTTGCAAATCAAGACTTTTTTCCTTTGGTATAGCTGGTTGTTAACCATTTACCAGCACACCACCATCTTTAATTATAGTGCATACACAGCAACTCAATACATGTTCCCTTTTATTTATTCTTGGGCTCTATTAAGAGAGTAACAACAGTTCTCAACGACCCTTTCACAAAAAGCAAAATATATATTTGATTCCCTAGGGAATCTTAGCCCTGATTTCTTATTAAACTTTAAAAATTAAGTTTTTCTTCTTAGTGTTAGAGATAATTTGGAAAATAGAGAAAAATATTTTTTCCATGACTTCATTATTTTGAAGGGAGGAAAGCCATCACACAATCATTATTTACTAAGCAGTTTTTGTCTTGCATATTAGTCTACCAGGCAATTTATTGCTGAGTTTAAGGGGCTGCCATGCAATCCTGAGATTAGAATGTGTTCTAGTTAGAAAACTAGTTTGTGGTATAAACTCACTGCAATAGTATGAATAGAACAATCATGCCAAGGACCATCTTCGTTAGAAATAAACTTACTTCTCTATGCAGAAGATTTATTTATTACTCATACTCCAGGATGCTCAATAATCAGTGTAAACAAATTAAAAACCTCAGCTTGTGATCCAAGGTCATTTTCAAATTGGAGGCGACCTCAGTCTGTCCTAAGAGGGCTAATGATGTAAAAATCAGTAGGACGCCGTCCTCTGGGAACACAGTGCGGGTCAGCGAGGCTCTCCTGGTGAATGCGCTGATCTGCTCTGCTTCTGTAGCCCTTTGTGTAGCCAGACTCCCCGGGAGAGGTGGGCTGTCTGCTGTTGCCTGGCACTCACGCACGAATTTTCTAGTTTCAGTTTCCTTACTTCTTTTCTGTTTTTCTTGGTTTTACACTCACTGATGAGAAATAACTCATAATCCACTAAAAATGTAACCATGATAAACTTTCCTCTCCTAAAACTTTCTTCTCAAAAAGAATTCAAGATCTATGATGTTTTTCTTTATAAAGAGTTCTTTTTATGTTGAATATTAATTAAAAATATGTTAAGGTCTGAAGAATAAAATTTTGATGATTACCTATATGCCTTCTCCTATTTTTTTTTAAAAGAACATCTAAAGGACCTCCTGTCCCCGTCCTCTCCCTCTCTCCTTAGAGGTAACCATTATTCTGACTTGGAGGTTTCATTTGCTTGTTTTTACTCACAGTTTTAATATATTTTTTCTTCTAAACAATATGTTGATTAGTTCTGTATGCTTTTGGTCTTTATACAAAGAGAATTGTTCTGTTTATATTCTTTTGCAACTTTATTGCTTTTACCCTAAGTCATTACTTTTCACTGTCATGTAGTACTCCATTGTACAAATACGCCACAATTTATTCATTCCACTGTTGGTAAACATTTGGTCTATTCCCTATTTTTTCTATTATGAATAGTGCCACTATACTATGAACATTCTTATACATGTGTTTTGGTGCATACATGGGAGAGTTTCTTTAGGTGCATGCCTAGGAGTAGAATTACATGCCTCCAACTCTACAAGGTAATGCCAAATTGTTGCCCACAGTGATTATACTCATTTATGCCACCACAAGCAGTACATGTGTCCTAGTGCCTCACAGTAATATTGTTGGAATTTTAAATTTTTGCAAACTTGGCAGATGTGAAATATTATCTTATTGTGAGCATCTTTTATCTGTTTTTTAAAGATTGACACCTGAGCTAACAATTGTTGCTAATCTTTTTTTTTCTGCTTTTTCTCTCCAACCCCCCCCCCCCCCCCCCAGTACATAGTTGTATATTTTTAGTTGTGGGTCCTTCTAGTTGTGGCATGTGGGACGCCGCCTCAGCGTGGCCTGATGAGCAGTGCCATGTCCGCGCCCAGGATCCGAACCAGTGAAACCTGGGCCGCCAAAGTGGAGTGCGTGAACTTAACCCCTTGGCCTCAGGGCCGGCCCCATCTTCCATCTTTTTATACTTTCGGTTACTTGTGCTTCTTTGTGAAATACTTGTTCAGGTTTTCTTTTTCTATTGGGTTGTATGTCTTTTTCCTATTGATTTATATATTTCTTTGTATATTTTGGGTACAACTTTTTTGGCCACTTAGAGTGTATTACAAATAACTTCTCCCAGTGTGTGATTTATCTATTTACTCTTTTTATGGTACCTTTTGCTAAACAGTTCTTAACTTTTCCCAACTGTGCGCAACGTCACTTGTGTCAAAAATCAAGTCTGTTTCTCGGCTATTTTATTGTGCTGGTTATTTTTCCATTTGTGTGCCAATAACATTCTCTTAATCGTTCTAGCTTTATAATACGCTATCTGATATCTGGTAAGGCAAATCTCACTTTGTTTTTCTTCCTTAAAAGTATCTAGCCTAATCTTGCTCCTTTTTATATAAATTTTGAAATCAGAAATCAAGATTTCCACAAAGAAACCTTGTTAGGATTTTGATTGGAATACCACTGAATCTTTACATCTTTATGAACTTAAAATCTTCCAATCCATGAGTATAAGATTTATCTCTTAGTAGTTCTTTAATCTCAACAAAATTTTATAATTTCTCCATGAGGATCTTACACATTCTTAGAGTTATTTCTAGGCACTTTATATTTTTTGATGCTGTTGTAATTAACATCTAAAAGATAATTGTAGATTTACATGCAATTGTAAGAAGTAATACAGAGAGATCTTTTGAACACTTTGCCTGGTTTCCTCCAATGGTAAACTTTTGCAAAACTGTAGTATAACATTACAACCAAGAAATTACTGTGAACCACTGATTTTATTCAAATTTCCTCAGTTTTAATTGTACTTGTGCGTGTGTGTAAGTTCGATACACTTTTATCACCTATGCAGGTTCACGTATCCACTAGCACTGTTCAAGATACTGAATGCTTCCATCACCACAACGATGCCTCCTGTTGCATTTATAACTATACCACCTTCCTGTGCCTGTCCATATAGATTTTAGAATAATCTTGTCTATGAAAAAAATTTTGCTAGTATTTTGATAGGAATTGCATTAAACTATAGACCAATTTAGAGAGAATTGAATCTTGAGTAGAATAAGTCTTCCAATTCACGAACATGATATACCTCTCCATTTATTTTTCTTTTATTTTTAAAAATCAGCATTTTGTAGTTTTTCTCATACAGCTCCTATACGTGTTAAGTGCATACATAAATATTTCATTTTCCTTGGAGTGATTATAAATTGTATTTGTTTTTTATTTCAGTTTTGGCATGCTCATTGTTAGTATAATTGTTTCTTGTGTGTCCTTTTATATTTATTTAAATTACTGATATATTTAGGTTTACTTTAACAATTTTATTTAGTGATTTCTATTTGTTCTACCTTTCTATGGTTTTTTTTTTTTGGTCCACCTCTGAATCAATTGCGTATTTTTTTCTCATTCAATTTCTCCCCTATTACTAAATTTTATGCTCTATTATTTTTATTTTGGTAGCCACTATAGAATTTGCTTTTGAATTCTAACTTATCAAACTCTAATGTTAATCAATATTTTTACCCCCCTTCTTAAACATACAAAGTCCTTGAACATTTTAACTGTAATCACACCATTCCTGGCTTACATGCTTTGACTTATATCCTATTAATTGTCATGTATTGTAATTTTGCCTTTTTTGTTTAGCTCCGCAAAATGTTACTGCTATTTTATAAGAATCAGTATTCATTTAAATTTAATTACATATCTACCTTTTTTTTCGCATGTAAGACCTTCCATTTGAGATTATTTTCCTTCTCCCTGGAGTATACACTTTTGAATGTAGCTTATTCTTCTATCATTCTGATTAAATGCATGTTAGACCTTTCTACCCTATGCTCCATTCTCTCAACTTTTCTTTTTACATTTTCTGTCTCCTTGTCTAGATGTGTAGATATGTGATTCTCCCACATTCTCGATGAATTGCTGAAATCTATCTTTCAGTTCACTAATTCTCCCTTTAGCTCTTCTTAATCTGCTATAGAACTTATTCATTGTTTTAAATTTCAATTATTATATATTTGGTTCTTTTTCAAATGCTTAGCCATAATTTATTTCTCTTGTTTTTTACTCATATTTTAATTCTATTTTACTACAGATGTTAAAATATCTGTTTTTGTATTCTGTGATTGATATTCTAATATCTAAAGTTTTCATTGATTTCATTCTGTTCTGTGTTATTGCTACCAGTTCTTACTCATGGTGACTTCTTTTCTTGTGTGTGAACTTTGTTGAGTATGAATTGCTATTTCTTAGGATAGTAGGCATTCTTTGAGGCTTGCCTTGAAGGTGGGTTACCACAGAGAGGATTTATATTTGCTTCTGTTGTATGTCTGGGACCACTTTAAATTCTTGGCTTGAGGTTTTTTCAGACTACCTTGGTAGTATGAAGTCAGGATGCAGACCAGGAAAAAAACTATTGTGGTTATTAATACTTGGGATTTTATTTATTTATTTATTTATTTATTTTGCACTTTCTCTTCATTCTACAGTGAGTTCAGGCAGCTTTCCCTGCAGTTCTCTTTGTGGGCTTGCAGGAAGGGAATCGGGATTCTTTTTAGTACACCTTTACACAGAAGGGGTAGACTTTGTGGTCTCATCTTTATTGGAGGAATCACTTATTATGCTTTATAACTCGAGCAGGCCTTGGTCTTTTTCTCCTCTCTCTTAACTCCTGGGGGGCTGTGGAAAACCAAGCTTGAGGTCATTTAACTAGGTGTGTACTCTCAAGACAAGAGTAGATTTCAGTGCTGAATTTACCTTTCTGGGTTCCCATATTCACTTTGTTTTTGACATCTGAATATTCTTTAATATCTTGCCAGGTCATCAATGCCTTTAAAAAGGAAATTCTTATACTTTGTCTAGTATTTTAACATTTTCATTAGGAGGTCAGGCAGGTATCTAGCCCACCTTACTTCTAGAAATGGAAGTTCATTTTTTTTTGAAGATAATTAAAGTGAATGTTATAGTCATCCTTAATAGTATTCTCAATGACTTAAAATCATGTCTGTACCTAAGAGAGACACTTTGCTTCAAAATTAACACATGGCCTATAACTAAATAAATTATGTATCTCATATAGATATTGAGTGTGGGGGAATCTCCTCTGTAGCTATATTCACAAAAGTAAATGTTAAACCAAATGGGAACATTTGTACTGTTATAGCATCTTTTCCATTTTGCACAAGTTTTTATGATGAACTATGAGATATTCCTCACAACAGTCCTATGAGGTTGCTATTTTTATTGTATCATCAGTGTACTGTAAGAGTCCAAGCTGGTAATGACTGAGGGTAGTGATAGCTGCATTATATTCCATTGAATCGGTAGGTTAGTTTTCTTCACCTTTCGCTTGTTAGCATTAAGGTTGGTTCTTTGTTTTGAGTTTTTTGGTTGTAATACTATGGCTGTGAACTCTCTTGATAAGAGCTTTTGCTCCTTTTTTCCTCTTGTCGGAACATTGTTAGAAATAAGGTTCCTGGGTAGTAGAGTATGGAAAACTTTAATTATTAAAAGTCTCCTTTAGGTGTGTTGACCTGAGCTGTTGCGTTCCTCCAGTTTGGTGTAATAAGCCTTCGAGAGTCACTGAAACTTTATGAAGACTGTGGTCACGTGGTACCTCGGGGTCTTCACGAGGGGAGGTCGGGGAAGGTCTCCCGGGCCTTGGCTGCTCTTGCATCTGCCGATTTGCAATAAGATGTTTTCCTTTTTGTTGTCGAACTGTTCCCTTCTTTAGCTGAAGCTCCTAGGTCTTAAATGGGAAACGGGTTTATGCAGCTTGAAGGGAGCACAGCGGTTTGGATTCAGATACAAAACCGTGTTTGAAACGTGAGAATGTCGTTAGCTCTTAGCAGCAGGCTTATAAAGGACCGTTGGATTGCTTGGATCTGGGCAGCACGGCCTCAAAATGTCTAGCCATTCTTGAAAGTTTGCAAGAGTGGAGATTTAAAATTGAAATTCTTTGACTGTTTCCCGGAGGCAGCTTGAGTCAATAAGACCATTTGGGGAATTTGGTGCTGCTGCTATTGCCCCTGCTGAGACACGTCCACAGAATTACCAAAGCAAGACTCAGTCCGCGGGGTCCTGCCCGCGGCTGGAGTGACCCCCACCCCTGTTACAGCATGCGGAGACGTCTGTCAGGAGTGATGGGGTTCTATAACCCCCTCCCTCCCAGCGGGGTGTCTTCCCTTTCCTCCGCCCTGGCTTGAGGGAGGCTGGGCGAGAGTCCTAAAGACTGCTTATGTTTGACCTGTGTTTTGTCTTGAGAATCTGTGTTCTCGGGGTGAAGGGCTAGTTACACAGAGGGAAAAGAACCTACTCTTGTCTCCTCCCCCACCCCAGGAGGAGAAAATTAACCTTAATCAGACTTTCATACATCTTTTCAGGAGGGAGGGGTGGTTAGGTACCATTTTAAAGTCTCGACGGCCAAGCCATCAGTGAGACTTCACTGGATCCACACTGGGTTTATGAGGGCATCCTTCTATCCTGACCGTTATCATTGCTGTTGTTGCTCCTGTTATTATTATTATATTGGGGGGTGTTTTGCGGGGAGGCTGTTTCTATGGACAAAGAACTATGCTAATTTTAGGCTGACTCTTTGAAGTACTGTTACTATCCTCATTTTACAGGAAACTGCGGTTTAGAGAGATTAAGTGAGAGCCAGGGTTCAAACCCGTACTTGCTCTTAACCAGTTCTGTGTCCAATATTGCCTCTCTATCAATATGAGAAGATAATCCATGTAAAACCTTGCTATTCAAAGTGCAGCACAAACCAGCAGCAAGGGCATCCCCTGGTTGCTTCTTGGAAAGGCAACATCAGCCCCAGCCCACCCCCCAGACCTACTGAGTCAGAATCTGCATTTTAACAAGATGCTCAGTTGATTCTTGTGCACATTAAACTTTGGGAAGCGCCTCTCTGAAACAGAACATTAAAGAGGCAGATTCGCTTGATCGGGGAAGGCATTCCAGAGGTCGGACAGGAACTGATGTTTGCTGAAGGGTAATTCCAACTTTTGTCTGCAGATGGTGTGTGGTAACACCGAAAACACTTCTGAGAAAAAGTGAGCAAATGAAAACCTCTCCAGTTTTCGGGTCGTTACCTGATTGGCCAGTGTAATTATCCTGATCTCATCACGGGACACATAGTAGATATTCAATGAATATTTTAAAATTTGTTTAAAAACTTACCTTCTTAGCATGGCATGCAAGCCTTCCTGTCTGACTCCAATATACATTTTTAGTCCCAATCCCACTACATATTTCCATCTGTTCTGTTCTCCAGCCACATTTAAATGATCCCTCCTTCACTTATTCATCCACATAACAAAAATTTGCTGAGCCTCTTCACTTACCAGGCATTGTGGAAGTGGTGTATATTGACTATATTTTCTTATTTTCTGTATTCTTGAGCTCTGACATTTGGAACCTTGAAGAGTCCTGAAACTTCCGAAAACTCTTGAAGAGTCTATGCCTCCCAGGGCTGGCTAATTCCTAGAGATGGCAAGTGGGTCCCCTGGGAGCATGCTTCCGATGTACAAAGCCACCAGTCCAGAGCCCACACTCAACATCTGCTTTGTCAAACTCATGCACACCGAGTGTCTATGTCCGCTTGCCCTAAATCACCCCAGGACCAGGTATTAGACAACTAAGGACCATCCCTGTAGGCAGAGCCCACTGGAATTGTTCAGACTCTCTGATCCTAAACTCAGTGTATGCACCCTGCCTTGCCCTTTCCTTCCCGGGAGAACTCCAGTAAAGGCTGTGGGCCGCATTCTCCCTGCTTCCCATCTGCATCCTGACCAACTTTGGTGCTTTCCTATGTGGCCCTGTGGGCCGTGCTGTGCCTCCTGTTTCTAGGGATCTGTGAGTGTAAATTTCTTCCTCAGTGACGATTGTTTCTGTGTCTTCGTGTCTAACCATTCCTGATTAGAACAAATCCTGGGTATATTTTTAGAACACAGTGGTGGACAATGGTTGCTCTCATGGAACCCACGTTCTAGAGGGAGAAGACAGAAAAAATAAAAGATGTAGGTAAGGCTAGTTGGTATTCACTTGGTATGCACCAAAATGTCTGTCCTGATTATTATAGTCATTATATCTGTTTTGGTTGGTCAATATCCATATCATACCAGGAGTTAAAGATTTTGAATAGCACCACTATTACGCAAACCCTAATCTCATTTTTCTTAACTTAGTTTCTGTAGAGAGTAAAAGATGAGGCAAGAACTAAAATCTTAGTTTTGAGACTTAAAGTCCAATGTTTTTTCTCTTTGAAAATATGACTCTGAACTACTTAACTCTCTCAAGCTCTTTTGACTTTGTTCATTATGCCCTTTTTCTCTGTTTCTCAGACTTTAGAAATTTTATTTCTAGCTTAAGTGCTGCATCTTCCATGGAGACTTCGCTGGTATTCCCCAGGTAAATTTCATTACTTTTTCTTTTGCACTTTATGTGCATCTGTTAGAGTCCTTATTTCATTTTGCTTCATTTATATGTCTGTCTCTCTTACTACCTTCTAAGCTCTTTGAGGTCAAGGAAGATAGTTACATTGTTATCCTTAGTACCTAGCACAGCGCTGCACACATCGTAAGATCTCGGTAAATGCTGAAATGACATGACTAATCACTCATCAGGAGATGTGTGGAAGGGTTTGCTCTTTGGAACCTAAGTCCTAAATATAATTTTCCTTATAGACCAGCATAAATTTGTATGTATACATAATAAATGAGGATATTTGCATTGGGCCAACAAAACAGTAGCATGCTTTAGTATATTCCAAGAAATAGGAAACTGATTAAACCAATCGCCTTCAACTTTCTCTGGCTCAGACTTTGGCGATCCAGGTTCACTGTGATGGTGAAATCCTTGGACAAAATTTTCGATTGTGGAATTATTCATCCTTATAAGGGCAGATAAAAGAAAAAAATTCATTGGCCTATTTCTCAGAAGAATAAGCTGGTCTTATACAGGGTGGGCAGGCAAATCCTAGCAAGTGGGCTTCATTTGTTCTCATTTTCTTTTTCTTTTTTTTTTTTTTTTAAGATTGGCACCTGAGCTAACAACTGTTGCCAATCTTCTTTTTTTTTTCTTCTGCTTTTTCTCCCCACATCCCCCCAGTACATAGTTGTATATTTTAGTTGTGGGTCCTTCTAGTTGTGGCATGTGGGACGCTGCCTCAGTGTGGCCTGATGAGCAGTGCCATGTCCTTGCCCGGGATCCGAACCAGTGAAACCCTGGGCCGCTGAAGTGGAGCACGCGAACTTAACCACTCAGCCACGGGGCCAGCCCCTGTTCTCGTTTTCATAATTTAAACTTCTGTAATTGAGCCTATAATATAATATTCTAATCCATGAGCAGAGACAATGTGGCCTTGTCATCTGGCAGCGATTTATTAATATTGGTGACTGGTAAAGACTAGACAAATGAGTGAAGACAGTTCTTGTGAGTCCAGGATAAACAGCTGAGGCTAGGCCACCTGTTCATTTTCCTGTCATGATGGAGTTGAACACCCTAGTATTTTTGTGACTCAGGTATTTACTGTGGGAACTACTTAACTGGTGGGCTGTGGCAGACAATCAAGTCTTTCTTATTAGCCTTCTGGGCTAGTCATCCCTGCCTCTGCCTACATGGAGGTGTTTGTGCACAATACAGACGTAACTGACATCAAAGCAAACATAATGCAATATCTTTCCAAGAGAGAAAGCTTTGTTATTACTTTAGGGTCTGACATTAGTTTTGACGTTCTAAATCTCAGTGTTTATGAGAAACATCAATAATAATAACCACCCTTTGCATGGATACAGCACCTTTCTCCCCGGGCTCTGAGTGTTTCACAAGCATGAACAGCTCTGTGCAGAAGGGTAAGATGGAGTGGGAGAATCTGGCCCCAGACGATTAGGAGCTAAAATTCTTTTCTACAGGAAGCATGGAACATAAGAGGGACAATTTAGGATAGGAAATGGAGGATGTTGGGGCCAGCTGAGACTGTAAGGGGAATTTAGCAAGATAGTAATGACCTGACTCACAGTTTGTCCTGCTAAAATTAACCATGACTCTTAAAAACCCACAAAACTCAGAAATTACTGGGTCCATGAATATCTCTGGTATTTGCCATAACAGTTAAAGTGCTAAAGTTTAATCGTAACTCCTGGCTTCACAAACTCATCTATCTTCAAGAGATATATATATCTCTTATATATCTGAAAACTATTTTGTCTTAATTTGTGCACATTTTATAAACACAATTAAGCATTCCTTTTTGTCTGGGGCGTAGACATTAAAAACACCACCACACACCATTTATTGTTTTTCAACTTTGGTGCCTGAGGGTAGGACCTATCTATGCCTTATTTCAGGTTGGTGAAGTCCCTGGCTCCTAGACTATGCCTTTCTTAAACGCTTAACAAATATTTGCTTTAGTTGAAATTTTGTAAGTACTTTATTTAAAGCTTTTTTATAGTCTCTGCTCAGTTACCTTTGGTTTTCAATTGTTTTTTGTCTCTAAAAACTTTTTTCTACATATAATGGTATAGATGCAAATTTGTTGTAGAATATTTCTGCAATTTTTATGTTTTAAACATAATTTATACACAAGATCTATGTAAGTTTAAAAATTATAATCCACAAAGAATCTTTTACTAGTTTATGAGATGATTCTTAAAAAGCAAAGAATATTATATTAAATTTTAAAATAGATAATGAGTTTTTAAAGACTTTATTTAAACTTGTGTTCTGGGAATAGACTCTTTAGATTCAACTGGAATGGTTGAAATTTTCTGCAGAAATGTAACAGTGTATTTTGTAGGTGGATATTCGTATAATAGCTGTAACAGTAATATGCATTTCTAAATCACGCAGATGATGTTTGTAGAGCTTATTTCTCTGAGGCGCTTTGGCTCTACAAAATGATTCTGCAGGTTTTGCAAAGGAAGATGCAGTGCTGGCGAGAACAGCTCTTTGGTGTTTTGGAAAGCCCAAGCAAGCATAACGTAAAGAAGTAGCAACTGTAAAGGAAACTCCAAGAAATGAATCTGCTAGGATTTAAAGATATGGAAGGGCCTCCACGCTGACCTGAGTGTTCTGTAGATTAGTTACACTAACAATATTGGTACACCGCCTGACTCTTGTTTCTTCTTTAGACTTCAGGACTAGAGGGTTGAGTTAGTTATATTCTGCTCTTTGTAGCACACTACCGTTATCATCCATTCAAGGCTCTCCCCTTATTTTATTTCATGCTTTTTGTCTCTCCATCCCCTCACTCCATTTCTCTCCCTCCCATAGGCATTGCCTACTCTAACGTATTTGATATGTGTACATATGTAGGTATATATGAATGTACTTGCAAAAGTATGAATATTTTAAAAAGTTGTATATGTGTTTTACATTTACATAAAGGTCATAGACATAATTTTATTACTTTTTTCCACTCCACACTATTTAAGAAAAAATAAATCCAAGCGACCCTATGCTCCTTTTAGTTCATTGCTTCTGATGTTGCCTGTCTTTCCTTCATATGCGTCTGTCAGAGTTTACTTACCAGTTACTGCTCTGAACTCCTAGGTTGCCTCCAACTGCGCCCTACCAAAAAACTGTTTCAAAGAACAGCCTTGTGCCTGTGAGTGAATTTCTGTGGGGTGGATAGCCAGAAGTGAGATTGCAGGGTGATAGGGAGTAACCTACTCAAATTCCTTGGCAATAACTTAGCTCTTCAGAATGATTACACTGGTTTATACTCTTACCATGAGGGATCCCATTTCCTCATATCCTTGCCATCATGTATGCACTGTATTTTTTTAACTTTTTAAAATTGTGAAATATATAGCACATACAGGAAAGTACTTAACATAAGTATACAGCTTAATCAATTATTAAAAAGTCAAAAATTAGACATCCAGGTAAAGAAATAGAACATTGCTAGCATCACCCAACCCCCTGAATGCCCCTTCCCAATCATGATATCCTCCCTCCTGTCAGGCATAATCACTGTCCTTATTTTTATGGAATCACTTCCTTGGTTTTTTTTTTTTTTTTTTTTTTTACCTTTACCACCCAAGTATTCATTTGTATTCTCTATACAGTCATGCATCACGTAATGACGGGAAGACGTTCTGAGAAATGTGTTGTTAGGTGACTTCCTCATTGTGCAAACACAAAGCATGTGCTTACACAAATCTAGATTGTACAGCCTACCACACACCTAGGCTATATGGTACTAATCTTACAGGACCACCGTCGTATATGCGGTCCTTCATTGACTGAAACATCCTTATACAGCACATGACTGTAGTTTAGTTTTGCCTGTTTTTGAATTATGTGTGTATTCTTTTGAATCTGACTTCTTTCACTTGACATTATGTTTAGGAGATTCAGCCATGTTGTTGTGTATCGCTGTAGTTAATTCATTTTTACTGTTGTATAATACTCCACTATACGATGATATACCACAATTTACCCATTCTACTGTTGATGGATATTTGAATTTCCAAAATTTGGGGGGTATTATAAATAAAGCTGTTGTGGACCTTCTTATACATGAGTCTTGGTGCTCCTGTCTACTGATTTCTGTTGGATATATACCTGTGAGGAAAGTTGCTGAATTGTAAGATATCAGTATATTCAACTTCAAAATGCCTAACAATTTTCCAAAATGGTCGTGTTAATTTGCATTTCCATCAGTGGCATTTGAAAGTTCCTGTTGTTTAAAATTACATTATACTTGATATTGTCAGTCTTTTTTTCCTTCTGATCTTTTATTATGAAAAATTTCAAACATATAGTAAATTTGAAAGAATTTTCACTGAACACTTGCATGTTCACCTAATTCTGCCATTAATCTTTTCTTTTTTCTTTTTTTGGCATTCCATACCTTCTAAGCCTTCTCTCCCTTGTTCTGTTTTTAATTTTTTTTATTGAGGTAAAATTCACATAATGTGTATCTCTAGATAAATTTGGGGGAAAATTGCTAACTTTATAATATTGAGTCTTTTAGTCCATGAACAGGGGATATCTCTGCATTTATTTAGATCTTCTAAGTTTTCTTTCAGTAATGGTTTATAATTTTTCTGTCTAGAGGTTTTGCAGATCTTTTGTAAGATTCTGTCTGATTTTCTTATGTCCTCCTCTTTATAAATTGCATCAAAATGTCTATTTGTTGTTGGTATATAGAAATAAATTAATTTTAGTTTATTGACGTTATATTCAACAACTTTACTAAAGCTGCTTATTGTTTTTAAGAGTTTATCTGTAGATTTTTTTGAATTTTTCACGGATATAATTATATGTGCTACCTGTGAATATGACAGTTCTATTTTTTCTTTCCAATCCTTATACCCTTTAAGTTTTTTTCTTAACTTATTGTCCTGCTATGCTGTCCAGTACAAAATTAAATACATAGAAGTAATGACAGTAAGCATTCTTATCTCATTATATGTTTCAAGGGAAAACTACTAATATTTCATTAAGTATGATGTTGCTTTTGTTTTTTTTCTTTTTTTCTTTTTTGCTGAGGAAGATTAGCCCTGAGCTAACATCTGTGGCAATCTTCCTCTATTTTGTATGTAGGACACCTCCAAGCATAGCTGATGAGTGGAGTAGATCCACGCCTGGGATCCAAACCCATGAACCTCTCTCTCTCTCTGCCTTGATCAATCTTGCCAGAGGATTATCAGTTTTAATAGTGTTTTCAATGAATCAGTTTTTGCTTTGTTGAACCTCTGTTGTAAAATCTTTACTGTTTTGTGAATTTTGATATAATCCTTCGTATTTCCTTTTTCTTTTGACTTTAATTTTCTATTCTTTCCCTAACTTCTTGTGAATAATGCTTTACTTCACTAATTTTCAGTCTTACTTTTTTTCTAGCATGCACTTAATGTGATAAATTTCTCTTGAAGCACTTCTTTAAACTGCGTTTTGCAAGTTTTATATTTCGTATTTCAAAATATTTTCTATAATTTCTTCTTTGGGCCTTGTATCATTTAGACATAGATTTCTTTTTTATGTCAAATTTCTCATTTATTAGTTCTTAGATATGATGTAATTCAAATAAAATTCTTAATAACATTTTACATGGAGTCAGACAAACTGAATCTGAAATCTGTAGGAGGGAATCATGGTCCAAAACAATTCTGAAAAAGTAGCATAAAGAAGGAGGCTCTGAGCATATCTGATGACAATATACAGCTCTAACAATTGAAACAATATGGTATAGACCTAATGCCAAACATCTATGGGAACTCAGGACACGGCAGAGGAATCATTAGAATTCAGTTGGAGAAAGAAGGCATTATTAAATAAATATTAGGAAAATTAGTCTTTTATATAGAAAAAATGCTGACTTTTGTATAAATTTATCAATCAGTTTTTAGTTATTTAGTAATGTTTCATAAATAGCTTCTAAAGTGTTTTTCCCCCTAAGCATTGTCTTTTCTGAAGCAGAAATTTACCTAAGCTCAAATCTTCCAGTCTCATTTAACCAAAGTGTTTTTTATGAGAATTGAGTCAGATCTGCGACTACTGCAGTCACCGTCGGGCTCAGTGAAGGGGAGTAACTGAAGTTCTGGCAGAATTAGACCAAACAAACCATATTCAAATTTTCAGTATCACTTTATTACAAGATTCAAATTTCAATGTTGACCTTTCTTTTGATGTTTTATATTTTCTTTAAGCCATAACATGTTTTAATCGTTGAAAACAGAAGCGAATTATTTGAAAACTACATGGTATTTATTTCAAATGCCAGTTCATAAGTGGATCCATTTCTGGTAAATTAACTATAGGAGGTGGAAAAATGCAGAGATAATTTTCTGTGATTCATAATGACTTAAACACTGACCCATTTATTAGGGCTTTATAAACAAATTATGTGATATTGAAAGTGCTGTTAATCAAGTAACTTTCACCCAGGGCTTTAAACTCACATGTAAGGCAGATCTTGCAGGGTGTAGGCGGTGGTCCTTACGCATCAGTGTGCAGACTAGCCACTTGCAAATGCTGCTGGAAATGAACGTCCCCACACGTCCCCTGAGGGATCCCAGGCACAGGTTCTGTAGGCAAGGCTAGGGCTCTTCACTGGTAACGGGTGCGCATATGGCTCTTAGCCGAGAGCCCTTTGATCACGTTTTGGGAAAGGTGGGGAAGACCAATCAGGGGAAATCTCCTTTCTGGTTCTTATTTCTCCTTTGCTGCTCCAAAACTTCAGAGGTAGGTAGTTGAAATGGTTACATTGGCCGGGGTGGGTATGGAGAGAAAATATCAACTCCATACATATTCTTAATCCTGAAGTCCTTTAAGGTGTATTTGGCTATTTATTTGAGGTTCTGTTATTTCATGCAGTGACTTGATCCAAAAGACCTGGGTGCTTGGTTTAACTCTTCAAACATTATCTATCCTCTGAGTCTTGAATACTAGAACTGTCAGTTGGCCTAATTTACAGGGGTGCAGTGATGCTGAAATGAAATAGCATAAGTAAAATAAGTGTGGTACAATTGTGAGATCGTATCTTCATTACTAGATTTTACCTATTAAATATAAAATACTCTAAAGATAAATGTCTACACTTTTTTAAATATGAGTAGTTTAGAAAAAATTTATTGACAAAGGGAATGATGTTGCTATATGCTCTAAACAAGAATTTGAATTTTTATCCTCTACCTGAACAATGTATCCATAAATCTTTGATTGCTTGACGAACTCCATGTAACCAGGAAGACCCACTTCTTCAGCCAGAACTACAAATATGGTATCTTGTCTATTTCTTTCTTTAATTACTTGTCCCCTCCTCGATATCCATCATATAAAGCAGAAGTCTGGAATCTCCTTCTTAGGACACCATTGGGCCAGTTGTCGAATATTCCTGGGGCTTACACAGGTCCACAGTTGTTGGAGCTGCTTTCAAATGTGAGGTGGTGAGCAAGGGATGTTCTCATCAGTTCGGTGTAGGTCCCTGATGCTGGCTTGCCCTTGCCTCTGTTTCTGGAGGTAGAATTCTTATTTCCCAAATATTTGGGAATTTTCAAGTTTTTTTTTATATTGATATTTAGCTTAGTTGCATTATGCTCAGAAATCATCTCTGTATAATTTCAATCATGCTCTATATGATTTCGATTCTTTGAAATTTGTTCAACCTGCCTGGCTTTGCAGCATGTTCTCAATTTTTGAAAATGTTCTATATGTGTTTGAAAATGCATTTGAGTTGTTAGATGGGGATTATATCAAATAGGTCAAATGTCTTCTTTTTTGTTCAAATTGTATATGTATAGTCTGTGTATTCTATCAATTTCTGTCATGATTGTGTGTTCCTACTTCTGGTTCCATAACTTCTGCTTCATATATTTAAGGCCACATTATTAGGTGCATACAAATTTAGGATAGTTATATCTTCCATATGAATTGAGCCCTTTATTCTTATGAAGTATCCCTCTCTATCTCTAATATTGCTTTTTTGTCGTAAATGCTAGTTTGCCTGATATTACTACAGATACTGTAATCCCCCTTATCTGTAGTTTTGCTTTCTGCGGTTTCAGTTACTCACAGTCCACTGTGGTCTGAAAATATTAAGTGGCAAATTCCAGAAATAAACAATTCATAGGTTTTAAAATTGTGTGCTGTTCTGAGTAGCATGATGAAATCTTGTGCTGTGCAGCTCCATCCTGCCCAGGACATGAATCATCCCTTTGTCCAGTGTATCCATGCTGGATGTGACACCCACCCGTTAGTCACTTAGTAGCCGTCTTGGTTATCAGATCAGCTGCTATGGTATCAAAGTGCTTGTGTTCAAGTAACCTGTATTTTACCTAATGATGGTCCCAAAGTGCAAGAGTAGTGATGTTGGCAATTTGGATATGCCAAAGAGAAATTGTTGTTGTTCTCTTACTGTGCCTAATTTCTAGCTTAAACTTTATCAGAGGTACATATGTATAGGAAATAGATAGTATATACAGGGGGTTTGTACTATCTGTGGCTTCAGGCATCCACCAGGGGTCTTGGAAGGTATTCGCCTTGAGTAAGCGGGGGACTACTGTACACCAACGTTTTTTGTAGGTGTTTGCATGATATATGCTTTTCTTCCATTTCACTTTTAGTACTTTTATATCCCTCTTAACATATGTCTGTTTTGAACAGCACAGAGTGAGGCTTTATTTTTTTAATCCAGTCTGACAATGTCTTTTTTTTTTTTTTTTTTTTGCTGGGAAAGATTCAGCCTGAGCTAACATCTGTTGCCAATCTTCCCCTCTCTTGTTTTTTTTCCTCTCCCCAAAGCCCCAGTACATAGTTGTATATTCTAGTTGTAAGTCCTTCTAGTTCTTTCATGTGAGCTGCTGCCACAGCATGGCTACTCACAGACCAGTGGTGTGGTTCCACGCCTGGAAATGGAACCCAGGCAGCCGAAGCAGAGCATGCCGAACTTTAACCACTAGGCCATCAGGACTGGCTCCAGTCTTTCTTTTTACCAGAGCATTTAGCCCACTAATATTTACTTATCACAACTATGGGTATCTCTGCTTTGCTGGGATGACCTAGAGTTAGGCTTTTATTAAACTAAGGCTTATGGAATGGTCTTTCTGAGATATTTACTGTGGGCTCAATTTTTCCAACTGTGTCATAGGTATCTTGAGAAAATTTTCCTCATTTGTTTTAAGATACTCTGTGAAAAAGGAAGGCGACAATGGATGTGGTTTTAAGCCGAGATTTAAAGGAACTAACTTCCTTAAGGGATAGCTATTAGAAGCACTGGCTGAGAAAGGAGCTGGGTTAGGTTTACCAACACAGCCAAACCCAGTCTTCACTCTGGCATTGACAGAGAAAAAAACATCTAGGCTTATTGAATTATAATTACAGCTATATGAATCACACACCACTATATATATACACACATACACACGTACATACATACATGTATATGTGAAATGTGATTTTATCTGTGATATGTAAAGGGCCTTTCTAGTGGGGTTGTACTGTGATTTTAATAGACTGGAGAAAGTACTGAGAGAGTCATAGCTAAGGTGTATTGGGGTGAAAAAGTAGGCAGGATATCTGAAGTAATCACTGAAGTGTGAAAAACATATTGAGGCTGGGCTAAGGACTGGGGAGGTGCGCCTGAAGTTCATGGCTTGTGTATAAGACTCTCGGAGGTAAGGTACAAATTCAGAATAGGATTTTGTGAAAATCAAGAAAAATAAGCTTGTTGAATCCAAATGTTGAATACTGTTTTGTGGTAAACTAGAAATAAATATTTTAAATGACAGGAATAACTGTTAGAAGACATTTTTTGAGACAAATAAGGAAATTTAAATATTGATTGGATATTAGATGTTATTAAGGGATCACTGTTAAGTTTGTAAGTGTGACCATATTGTGATGATATAAAAAATTGTCCTTATTTTTCTGATGTACACAAAGCAGTATTGAGGGTTGAAATGACATAGACAAACAGTCGGCCCTCTGTATCCATGGATTCCGCATCCTTGAACTCAACCAACCACACATGGAAAGGCCTGTGATGGTTGCATCGGTAGTGAACATGTACAGACTTTTTGTTGTCATTATTCCCTAAAAAATACACTATAACCCCTATTTATATAACATTTCCATTGTATTAGTTATTACAAGTAGTCTAGAGATGATTTAAAGTATATGGGAGGATGTACATAGGTCTAATGCAAACACTACACCATTTTATATGAGACTTGAGCATCTGCGGGGGCATCCTGGGACCAATCTCCCATGGACACCGAGGGATGACTATGATGTCAGGAATTTACTTTAAAGTGTTGTAGTAACAGAGAGAAAAAAGGAAGGATAAACTTGTGTGCAAAATGTTAAAATCTCCTGAATTTGATCAACAGGTTATATGAGAGTGTGTTATTACTATTTTCTCTATGTTAGTATAAGTTTGAAAACTGTAATAAAATTTTTAATGAAAAAAATGTATTAAAAGCATTCTATCACCTTAATGTTAAAAATTTAAATATTTTCATGATGAATAAAATTTCTATATATAAGATTTAAAAAATGACTGGAAGCTGGAAAATGAACCAGAGAATGCCAGGGATGGTACTGGCATTTTTTGTAGTGGAATGAGCACTGGCTTGGTTATAGGCTTCAAACTATAGTCGTCCCCCCTTATCTGAGGGGACGCTTTCCAAGACCCCCAGTGGATGCCTGAAACCATGATGGTACTGAACCCTATACATACATACCTCTGATAAAGTTTAATTGATAAATTAGGCACAGTAAGAGAGTAACAACAATAACTAATAATAAAATAGAACTATTATAGCAATGTAATGTGATACAAGTTATTGTAGATCTTAGCAACCTCAGCATATGATTTTTTTAAATTAAGTTGAGAACTTTCATCTTTTCACTTAAAGGAAGCACTTTCCGGCTTCTTTTTGGCATATCTGAATTGCCAGCATCACTAGTCTTGCTCTTTGAGGCCATTATTACATAAAATAAGAGTTGCTTGAACACAAGGACTGCAATACTTCAACAGTTGATCTGACAACCAAGACAGCTACTAAGTGACTACCGCGTGGGTAGCCTATACGTTGTGTGTACACTGGACAAAGGGATGATTGACATCCTGGGCGAGAAGGAGTGAGGCGGTGTGAGATTTCATCACACTACTCAGAACACACAATTTAAAACTTATGAATTATTTATTTTTGGAATTTTCCATTTCATATTTTCAGAGTGCGATTGACCACAGGTAACTGAAACAACAGAAAGTGAAACTGCGGGTCATTGGGGGCTACTGTACCACTAATGATCTCCACCCATTTGGCAGGACATTTACCTATCTGGGCCTCAGGAATTTTTTGTTTGTGAGGTGGAGCATTGGTCTAAATGAACTCGTAGTCCTTTGCAGGTCCTGTCATCTACGGTTCTGAATGTACTGTATTTATACTAGGCTTGTTGGAACTCTCTGTTAACTAGAATTGGGAATGTATACAAGATACCAAGTTTCAGACTGAGCCCCTCAGAATTCTGGTGCTTTAAAGGAGCTCCTTCAAGGCGGCAGAAGAATGCTAAGTGAGCAGAGGTCTGGATCTTTCCTAAACCCCAAGCCTCTATTTTAAAATTTTTGATGTTTCCTGGTTTTTGCCAGCTCCCCTGGGCAGAGCTGCTCTCTCTGTGTCTGCTGTGCAGTTACTTTTATAGCTCGTGCTCTGTTGCACTGCATGTGCCCTCCCACAAGGCTGTGAAAGCCTCAAGCTAGGGATTTTCTATTTCAGTTTTGTATTTGAGCACCTAGGACGCAGTGTGGCATGTAAAGGGACATAATACGTACTTGTTGAGTGAATGAATCGATGAACGAAGGAAGGGATGAATGAATGAAAGCAGCTAAAATAATTTTGTGGTATTTAACTTAGTTTCATGGGACATAGTGAAAAGAATGTGACTCCGTCTTTACTATTCAGTTTAGAAAGCGTTGGTTTTTCAGTGGAGTACATTTACATCGGCCAACTCGCTCTCCGTGTTGCCTCCTTACTCCACCCTCCCATAGTCCTCAGCAGTGTATTGTCTTCCGAAGGATTCATTTGATCCGCAAGCGTTAAGTTCTGTCTTCCCTCGTCGCCTAAACTCCTGGAGCTGTAGTTCTAAAACTAAGGCTGAGGGGCCCTGAGGATGAGATCCACTGGTGAGCTGTGGTGCATCTTCCTAGAGGGTGATTTTACTCAAATATTTAGGGAAATGTAATTGCTAAATAATTTAGAGCATTATTTTATATTAAAACAAACTTGGATGTACGATAGGGTAGAATTTTCAATTAACACGAAATTCTAAGATACATCTTGAGATTTGGGGAGCCTTTTGGGCTATGACTGTCCTTCCTACCCCAGTTCCTGGCTCAGTGATTTATTTTCTGCTGTGGTGCTTTGGTAGAAAATGCCTGAGTTGCACTAACCTAAGACATACATAAAAACCCTGGAGTAATAATATAAAGTTATTTTATTTTATTTTATTATTATTTTTTTTTAAAAGATTTTATTTTTTCCTTTTTCTCCCCAAAGCCCCCCGGTACATAGTTGTGTATTCTTCGTTGTGGGTTCCTCTAGTTGTGGCATGTGGGACGCTGCCTCAGCGTGGTCTGACGAGCAGTGCCATGTCCGCGCCCAGGATTTGAACCGACGAAACACTGGGCCGCCTGCAGCGGAGCGCGCGAACTTAACCACTCGGCCACGGGGCCAGCCCCGTAAAGTTATTTTATTTTTAAAGTAAACTGTCATATTTTCTTTAGGAGTAACCTGATTGTTTTGTCCCTGTGTATGAACACATGTACCCTGCTGCTTTGAACTGTGAAATATAATTTATAAAAAGTGTAGGAAAACACGTTTCGTAAAATCCTAGTCAGCGTATATAAGATTTTTTGAAATATCAGATAATTTGAAACAATTGTCAGTTCTCCAGATAATTAGATGTCTCATTGCTCTTTAATAAAAGGATTGGATAATTCAAATTCTTAGTTCATTCAGGTCTTTCTTTTTTTCTTGTTTTCTTAGGTTTCAAATGAGTGGGCATTTACTTCAGTCAGTGCCATCAATATTCACTCTTCAAAGTTCTTATTGAACTATAATTTGATCTTTATTCTTTATATTCTTTTTTTTTGGTGTGTATGTGCGTATATTCAAATCTATTTCTCACCATCTTCAAGACTGTTGAACTAAGAAAGAACCTGGTACTCCAGAAGTTTATGTTGCTTATAGTGACACTAAATCAAATATTCTTAATTCAACTCAGCTAAAAAAAATGATTGAGCACTAATTCCAAGCACTGTAGTCAGTGTGGTACTGGTATAGCTTTCTGAATACAGTGGGTAATCCATACAGGCTTACTAACTAGGAATAGTAATAGTAATGAACAGACAAAGCACTTAGACTCTGTGCCTTTGCTCCCTCATCTGCAAAATAGTATAGTTATTTCTCCTCATAAAAGTTATAAAGCAGAACAATAAATTAGATGCTTTCTAAGCACTTGGTAAATAGAAAATTCATGCTGTTAGGGGGAGAAATGTTATTTAGATTATTCTCAAAAGTAGAAAATATGTTATTCTATTTTATTTTTCAAATACATGAGGTATTTACCATTATTTGCTTTTCTAGTTTTCCTTTTCCTGGGCGACTACTACAGTTGTTTGCATTCTTTCCCAAATGAGTGCTCTGCATCTGTTACCTTCATTTCCTCCCCACACGTCATACATTCCCTTGCAGTCTTTACTGAAACTATGCTTTCAAAATCTCCAGTGACTTCTTTCTAGTCAAAACGATTACCGCTTGTTCAGACACCTCATAATCCCTAATCTTTTTGCAGCATCTGCTTTTTCCGGTCACCATCTTCGGGAAACTCAGTCTTATCTTGACTTTTATAGTGCTGTGTTTCTTGGCATTCTATCTCTTGCATGGTTCTTTCTTCTTTTACTTAGTGGAGGTAGCATTGATTTACATCTATAGGTTGAAGGTGTACATTATAATTTGACATCTGTATGTACTACAGTGTGCTCACCACCAAAAGTGTAGTATTCCATCCTTTACCATGTGATTGACCCCCTTGACCCTTTCCTCTCCCCCACCCCTCTAGTAGCCACCAATCTGCTTCTATGAGTTTGTTTTGTTTGTTCATTTGTTCTTTCTGCTTCTTTTAAAGATTCCTTTCCCTCTGGCGTTCCTCTGGGACTGTCTTTCTTGACACTTTTTCTCTGGAATTAGCTGCTGTCTCAAAGGTCCAGTTTTTAGTTCTGTTTTCCTCAGCTCTGTGTAGCTCTTGCTCCTACCTCTACCAGAACTACAATCTATCTGTACATTCGCCTGGAGGGCATCTTCACACGTCGCCTCAAATGCAAACGGAGGTGAAGTTGAACGCCTCTCAGGCCTGCTTCTCCCCCTAACTCCACCTCGAATGTTTTAGTCACCTACAGGTCAGGAAGTTCTACTGATTCTTCTGGAAAGAGAACTCTTGAAATTATCTCAAACTGAGTAGGAACCGAGTGACCCGTCCAAAGTTACTGAGCTGGTAGGCGGGGCCAAGAATCAAGCTGAAGTCTTAGAACCTGAACACCAAAGACCTATTGTTTATAAGGTCCAGGTGCCTTATCTGAAGCCCTTGGTACCTGATGTATTTCAGAACTTAGAATTTTCTAGAGTTTATAAAGATGGTAACGTACATATGCGTTTATAAGATAATACCCTTTGGGGCAGCACAGCAGACATAATCAAACATTAATATTTCTGCCGTAAAATGTGTGAATAGTCACATGGAATGTGATAAATCAAGACTATGCAAAGCCTCACGTCAATTTAGTTTGGGTTTTGCCACAAAATGTGGTCAGGTCAGGTGAACTTTTGCCACCAAATGAGTCATAAAAATTTTTTCAATTTTGAGAGCTTTTTGGATTTTGGAATTATGGATAAGGGATTGTATAGATCTGGAAAATTAATCACTTGGAATTAATGTGTGTAGGTTGTTTTTTTTTTAAGATTGGCACCTGAGCTAACAACTGTTGCCAATCTTTGTTTCTTTTCCCTGCTTTTTCTTCCCGAATCCCCTCAGTACATAGCTGTATATTTTAGTTGTGGGTCCTTCTGGGTTGTGGCATGTGGGATGCCACCTCAGCATGGTCTGATGAGCGGTGCCATGTCCACACCCAGGATCCGAACAAGCGAAACCCTGGGCCACCGCAGCAGAGCGTGCAAACTTAAACACTTGGCCACAGGGCCTGGCCCTAATGTTTGTAGTTTTGATACAACATTTTCACTGGGCAGATGGGCAGCTTCCCCAACAATTATCTGGGGAACCAAGTATTCTGTACCCTAAAGGGAACTTTGGAGACAAGAGGGAGCTTGAGGGCAATACCGATTTGTTTGGCTAGACTCATAAGGCAGCCACAGTCTCCTGGTATGTAAAACTCCCACAGGTTAGCGATTGAGGACTGGAAACTCAAGTGGTATTAATGAGCTCTAGTCAGTAAGATGTCCAGCAAGTATGGGGGATTTACAAGGATGATGGATGCTATGTTTTCAGATAGTTATGAGGTCTTAACTGGAGAGTTGCCCAGGCAATGTGCTGCTTTCTAATCTCTTCTCCTGCCTCTTCACCTCTCTCCACCTCACCTTATTCTCATGTTTACATATTAGAGATCTTTCATGGGCCCTTGTAGTGAGGAAGGAAGAAAAGACATCCAGTGATAAATTGAATGAGTAATGGATTACCACCTCAGTTCTAGGTTTGGCCATAACTTAATTTCCTCATCTGTGAAAAAGGAGATTCAGTGAATTATTGCAAAGGTTTCTTTCAGTTCTCAAATGCTATGATTATGTCCTGTCATTCAATTCCTAAATTTTTCTTTATACTCAGCCCATCTGCCTTATCAGAATCCTTACCTCAAATTCCTAAATTTTGGTAGCTTCTGGTTGTACCAGGCTGAGAATTTAGGTAGGTGGGAGCAATGAAATAATGGCGTACAGAAACAGGGGAGGGTCTGAGCTGACTAGGAGAGTGTAGCTCTGTGCGTTTTCCTCAGTGGAGAATGCTTATAACAATGGATTATTTTTCCCCTATGTAGACAGATGGGCAGAAACAAGTTTATAACGGTGATAAGTATATAGACTATAGAGTAAGGTCTAAATTAAGAACATAAAGTGGAAACCCAAGTAACTATCTAATTATTTGGGATGGTATAAGGTATTCAGATATGATGACCCAAAGAAGGATTTTAATCCAAATAATTCCACTTGTTCAATTCTCCGGAGAACTACTGTTTTTTTAATTAAATTTCAGCAAAGTGTCAGGTACTTTCTATAATCTCCTTGCTTAATATAATCTTATATAATTATATTAACATACCTGTGAGGAAATAGAATTATTTCCATATTACAGATGAGGAAGCTGAGATTCAAAGATGTTAAGTAATTTGTTTAAATTCAAAGCGAGTGGCAGAGCTGGATTAATATCCAAGTTTGTCAGACTCTAAGCTTTGCTCATTATCAAACCAACTTCTCTGTCTTTTCTTTAAAAAAATAAATAAAGACTATTGTTAGGTCTTTCTGTGGTAAATAGTACCAAGCATAATCTGCACGCATTTACCTACAGGTGGCTCTCTTTAACAGCTACAGCACACTCCGTAATGATGGGGAACAGGGAGCAGCTGTGTGGACTTCCGGTATGAAAGGAAGTTCATTTCCAGCGTGGATCAGCAGTGGAGGAGGAGTAGAGGGGAGAACGCGAGGAAAGGCCCAATTATATGGGAATAAGTCCAGCAAATTTAGCGATGGAGGTGGTGTTCTGTGTATACCAGTGTCTATAGCGCCTCCTACATACGCAGTTGAGTTTCCAGGCTTTGAGCTCTGTTTTATCAGTGGGCACTGCATGTGTGACTTTGAGCAAATTTATTTCTTGGTAATTTGGCTTTCTCGTGCGGAAAATTAAACTAAGCGTACTTACATCTTACTGCCTCACAGAGAAAGGGTGAAAATTAATGGGTTAATGCTGGAAAAGAGCTTAAGGATCTTTAGACAAAAGTGCTGTTATCAATCCTAGCGTGGAATGATTTGGACTCTAGAATAATGCTTCTAAAGAGATTACAAAGATATTGTCAATGCACATTTAGAAGTGTAGGTATTTTTTCAAGTTATATCTGTGGTTTCTAATTTAACCCACCTAATTTTATTTAATCAATCCATTCTAAATGGACCTGGAACCCAGTCAGAGAATGATCTTATACTAAGAGGGCAAGATAGATAATTATGCTGGCTTTCTCATCTGACTGTTACTTCTCTAATTGTGCAGGTTTTCCCAGTGAGGCTTTGCATGGGCCGTCTGAAAACAACACTCTATGTGCCTTAAAAGAAAGTAATTCAGAAGCTTAAATTTTTAAAGTTGTTTTTCTTTAACTTACTAAAAAATACAAAATTATAATGTACTGGAAAAGCGTATTGAAATAATATATTAGATTAAAAGAATAATGTCTTTTAATATTTTCACCGTGTGATCCAGGGTCTTAGATTAGTCAACCTTCTGGAATTTTGAATAGCTTTCTTGTGTGTGTCTGTGTGTGATAGCAGAAAAGATTTCATACTTTTTGTTACCATGAAAGTTATAGGTAAAAACTCATGAAAAAATTTAATTGAATGCCTAGAATTGAAACAATTTTGGCATGGACTTCACATTTAACATAAAAATATAAACTTGTTTCATAAAGATGAAAAATAAAATATTTAAAAAATCTTTTAAATTGCCTAATCTAGATGAAAACCAGTCTGTTTCTATCGATATTGTTTTAGAAAAAAATTTTTAAAATCTAGTATGTCTTCACAAGAAGCTATTTTCAAGTTGAATCTTAATTGCTTCTCACTAAATATAATCTTGTGGAATCTTTTAGTACATTACGTTAGAGATAATTTGATATAGCAGTGGGTAGATTAAATTTGGAAAGAACAAAGACTAGGTACTTGCAGTTAAATTGCAGTCTGAACCTTCAATTTAATTATCATGTTGATTATTTAGTAAATGAAATGAATACAAAAATTAACGTCCTTAGGAAGTCATACAGTAGAATTGATGATGGTGTCTACTCAAGTACGGTTTGATAAGTTGGGTGTTGTATATTTTCAAAATAATTTGTAGAAGATTGAGCTGTAAAAAATTTATATATGCAAGTACATAGAGCAGTAATTTAAACAAGTTTATTTTGCTGAATATAAATAACCAGGCAGCACACTATAATACAAATTATTTTCATTACAGTATTTACTATTGAATTCTATTGGTCAAGTGCTTGAAATTATATTGATTGAATATGCAAATTCCATTATTTAATATTAGCTGAAGAGCATGCTGTTCATACCTGCTCCTAGAATTTAGCTAAAGATCTCAAAAATGTTTTCCAGTTTAACACATATAGTGTTCTTTCAATTCAGAGAAATTGAGTCTCAGAAAATTAACAATTTTTCAGAGATCACAAAGAGAATTAGTGACAGTTGCAAGTAAACCTCTCCTTCTCCCTGGGATTCACTGGGATTAAGTTTATACTGTGCATATATATTTATTTAGACATATATTACTGGATTCTTAAAGCAGTGTCCCTGGGAAAAAAATTCACATTTTGTTCTTTGTAGAAATTTTGGTTTATAATCTATTTTATTTGGAAAATGCTTTCTCTTATTTTAATCAAAATATATTTCAAATTCATACCAACTTCAGAATTAAGAGAACTTACTCAAAATGAAGTGTACCAATTATGAAAGTAGTGTTTTTCATATTTGTGTTTAGCATTGGAGTAAAAGCTATTTCTTGTTAAAGCAGTTTCTGATCTGTGCCACACGAAAACAAATGACTTAGGAAGAACAAGGCTATAATGCCATCTGGGGGCCTTTAGGGACATCACAGTTCACTAGAACTAAGAATTCTGTAGGTTAATTTACAGTTACCTCCATTTGCCCTTTAGAACAACAATTACCATTTATTTTTCTCTTTCCACTGATTTTTATAGTAATTAGACAGAAGGAGTAATGGTTCAAAATATCCTTTCTTTTACAGTCTACATTACCAGGGTATTTTTTTTCTGTAGCCAGGCAATGTTCTTTCTCCTCTCAAGAGGCAGGGTATGTACAACATAAAGTGTCCAAAATTTCACATTACATTATGAGATGCAATAGGAGTACAGAGTGAAACCAAATAAGAAAAGCTTAACAAAAAGGCGTATAGGAACATGCGTCTATGGCAGTGAAAATATGTCCTTTTCTTGGCGCTAACCTCAAAAACCTGCAGAACTCTTTGCCATCCCAGCAGAGCCACCTTAGAGGGGAGCATTGGAGAAGTGGTTACAGTGCAACACCCATTTTTGAGGGCGTCCATTTGCATTCATCAGTTAGTGGTCTTAACTGAATGCCTATTGTTTGCTTAATATTGTTAAGAAAAAAGAAAGTTCCTCTGTGCTGTCAGGAGGTAGTATATATAATACACATCAGATAAAAACATATAAAAGCTGCTAATGTCCTTATTCATAGTATTTTTGTTTGTTTTGCTTTACAACAAAATGTTTATTTTTTTACAATTCTGACAATGATTTTGGCAGTCTGATGCTTTAACTGTATCTTTAACTATATCTTTTCCATTTGGGTAATTTTCAAATCCCTGTTGCTGTCAGCAGTGTGATATCTAATTAGAAGCTCATTATTCTATTTGTCAACTTATTCACATCCTTTTTTTCTTTCTGTTAATTACCTACTAGCCTGATATATACTATATACTATATATATACATAACAGATGTTCAAAAAATGTGAATAAATAAGTCAATATTTTGGAGTTTTCTAGTTGTCCCAACAGGAAATATATATGATAAAGGAAAAGAAAAAAATGTTGAAGTAGACAGTGGCTAGACGGGTGGGATGAAGGATTTGGTCCATTGTTTGCAGCCTGACTCTATGGCTATTTTATGCACATGTTCAGAGCACTCAGAAAGGTTTAACTGTTGTAGGGGCACTTAAAACAAGCAGAAGAAATTTGTGATGAAATCTAATCCATTTTTTAGTCAACTGGTCACTATTGCATCTGCTAAAAGCTCTGGTTAGGGTTGATGAGATTTGAATTTTTAAAAAATGAACATCTGTAAATTATTTGTGGATTATTTGAACTGTATTACATTACTCTGGCAGGAGCTAGCAGTAGTTCCTCGAATATCCATCCTTGTCATCAGCAATAGAATTTTTATCCAGTTCTTTGACTGCCAAGAATAGAGGCTACATTCCCCAGCTTCCCTTGCAGCTGCTCGTGTCCATCTGACTAGGTTCTGGCCAATGGATTGTAAATGAAAATATCTGTGTCAACGTCTGGAAAACATTCTGAAGAGACAGGTGGCACATGCCACCTGCCTCTTCTTCCTTCCTTCATCTATCCTGCTGCCTGGAACAAAGATGCACTGTCTTGGGCCCTAATGTAGAAGCCACGCAGAGTACAGCTCTATGGAAGGAGGCAGGGTTCTTAGAGTGCGATAACAGCCCTGGATCACTCACCTGGGAGAGAAAGCAACTTCTGCTATGGTGCACTTATTTTGAGTTTTCTATAACTTGCAGCCGAATCGAATATAAACTAATATAATTGTCATGGAAAATGCAGATTCACTTGTTGATTACAGTAGCTAAAAATGTATTCGTTTTCAAATTAGTTTTTATATAATATATCCATGAATTTATCTACTGCATTAATTTTGTCCATCCTCTCAGCTTAGAAGCATTGTGATAGTATTAGAAAGGGTACTGTTATACACAGTTGATTAAAAAGAAATGCAAACAATAAACATAAGAAAAATATTCAACCTAAAACTAAAAATGCAAATTAAAACAATAAATTATCCTGTATCTATTATTAACTTAACACAAACATTTAAACAAAGGAAACTGGCATAGGAATTTATTGCTGTGGCAACTTATATTGAAAAACAATTTGGAAATATGTATTAAGAACCATAAGAATATATTTGCTTTTTGATCCAGCAATACTGTTTCTGGGAAATAGTTCTAAGGAAATAATCATATACACTGAAAATGTTATGCACACAAAGATACCCATTTAGGCATTATTAATAATGGTGACAAATTGGAAACATCTAAATGTCTAACAATAGGCATTGCTTAAATAAATTATGATAATGCATGTCAGACATTGTCAAGTGACCATTGAAAATGAGGATTACTTACTCAACAAATTTGTATTTGTTGGCGCACAATGGCAGGTTAATAAGTATTTGTTGAATATGAGTGTCTACAATGTTGCAGGGTTTGTTCAGGTTATATAATGATGAGCAAAAGTAGAAGACGTGGTCTTGGTTCTTCTGGAGCTTATAGGAAACTCTCATGGTGTCTTGTGGGAAAGACAGATGATGAAGTAATTACAGTCATGGTTAGTGCTGTATAGGAAAGGAACATGGTTCTATGAAAGCAAATGACACGGTGACCTGACGTAGACTCAGATGTTAAGATAAGAATCATTCATTGAAAGTGTGATGTTTGAATTGAGATCTGAAGAATAGAAAGAAGTTAACCAGGAGAATGGATAAAAATATCGTGTAATAACACAGAAAATGCTTCGGTAGTAGTGACTGGAAAACATAGGGTACAAAAATGAATCTATTATGTGACTATGTGTAGAAATAGATGCAGAGAAAAAGGACTGGAAGAAATACATCCCAATGTTAAGAATGATTTGAATGATGGTGGGGAATATAGGTGATATTCCTCCTCATATATTTTCCCAATTTTCTGTAATGTCCTGTAATTACTTTTATGAAAATTTTTTCATTAAGAAGTGCTATTTTTCCATTATATTAACATATAAGGGAAGCTTTGACTCACAGTACAAGAAAGAAAAAAATTTTAAGTTTTGTAAAGCAAAATAAGGAAAATAAATATTTGATTAAGCAGTCATTGATAAAGAACAACCTTCTGTGGGCATGCGCAGAGGGTGCAAAAATTTGGCTACTCTCAGTTTAAGAGTAGAGAGAGGAAGGTTTACCATTCAGAGGGTCTTTTGTAATGGAAGGAGCTAGAAAAATAAATTGGACTTACAAACATTTAAAAAGCCTACTTGAAATCTGGCAAATACTATATAGAAATGATTAACAGTGTTCTGTTAAAGTGTGTTTAAATTTTTATGAAGGAAAAAAAAGCCGTAAGTAGCCCTTTTAAAGGGCTGGTTTAGAAAAAGAAGGGCAACTTCTTTGTGTCATCTCTAGCATTGGGTGGAAAATAACTTTTATCCCTTCACTGAATGCACGGAAGAAGGAGGCAGATGGATGAATGAGGAAGAGTAATTTAGTTCCCAAGGAAACCCTTTGCTAATTGGAAGAAAAGACGGTTTCAGGATCTGTGGCTATGGAGATGTATCTAGACAGCTGTGAATTTTTCTGCTGTTATTTTCTAATCTGGAAAGAAGGAAGTTGCAATATAGATTTTATTTTGAATTTAAGAGCTAATTTAGTTATATGGTGAATGCTGACCACTAGCAACATGAAAAAGGCGATGCCGCTGAAGAATTCGTGTCATCACTGGCAGGGGCACAGATCTGCAGAGTGCCAAGCAGTAATATGATGCTGGAATCCATGAATTAGACTCAGGAATCTTTATAAAACTTCGTTGAATAGGGGTTAACACAAGAAACTATGTAGACCAGTACATATGCCATGTAGTTCACATGTACCTTTTCACCCCAAGAATACACAGGTGGAACAAATCCAGATATGCTCAAAATATGCCAATCACTTAAGTGTGTTTTAGCCAGCATCTATGGAATAAAATCATAATTATTTAAATGCAGCCTTTACCCCTCAATCAAGTAGGCAAAATCATAAGCCTTTTTATTGTCTTGATCAGAAATTTTCCACTGCTACTTAAGATTCCCCGAGTGCTTGAAATAGGGCTTGGCATATAGTAAGAATATTATATGTGAGTGTTCAACATGATAATGCATTTAGATATTAATTACCAACTTCTATTTTCAGAATTTCTAAAATCATTCTACTACTAGTAGGAAAGTTGAAGTCTCCAGCCCAATTTTATGTCCCAAAGACTTCTGATTGTTCTCCATCTCTCCGTTGCTGCTCCCAACATGTATACTGACACGCACAGACACAAAGACACACACACAGTTACAGAGTACGGCTTTTCTTAATTTTGGGTGCATGTTACAGTCATCTGGGAAATTTTAAAAATCTGATGTCCAGGCTGCTCTCTATAGCAGTTACATCAGATTCTTGGTGGAATCCAAGCATTAATACTTTTAAAAGCTCTCCTGGTGATTCCAGTTTGCAGCCAAGTTGCAACTTTGCTCTAGATAAACAACTAAACTAGCAAAATTTAAAATTCATTTTAGTTTTTCCCCATTTAATCTAGTGAAGGCACAATACTATCGTTCCGTATTGACACTTACTGACCATGTATGCCCAATGGAATATTGGACTCATTGATTGATTAACTGCTTACACCCCCAAGGATGGTAGAAGTGGAATAGGTGGTAAAGTAATTATCATATACATTGCCTATTACTGATTTATGAAGTGTCTTAAATGTACTCATCTGTAGTATTAATAATTAGGGTGGCTTCTGGGTAAGAATCAAAACTTAAGTAATGCTTCTTGGTAACCTAAATGGAGATTTAATATCTCAGAAGTTTTATGTACCAAAATTCTAAACAGGCACAGTGATAGTAACAGTAAAGCAATGAAGTTCATCTATTCTTGCAACTTTCTAGCTGCTGACAGTGAACTAACCTAAGCTGACCTTTACTAATAGAACTGCAGATGTGATACTGTGGATGGATGTTTGAACAGATTCTTATTGTTAAAGATTGCTCCATGGGTTACATGGAGAGAAAATAAAAATTCTTTGCTTGTGTTGTTCAGAGATTTAATGTGATAGACTATTGACTGACTGTGGTTGATTAATAAGTCATTAAATAAGAGTCTGAAGCTAATTCAGACAATGGAATATGTTATGGTGGATTTCTGTCATCACCCATGCACTCATTACAAATACTATAATTATGAATGAAAAGCCATTAGAGATAGAGACAGAGAAATAGATGACACTCTGCTGCATTCTGCTTAATTCCGTGAAGTATACCACGAACTCGTTAGTAGGGATGCAAACTCTTAACTCAACGATTTCTTTCTTGGAAGAGAGCACAGGATAAATTGGTGCAACGGAGTGTGTTGAAAAGAGGTCAGCTGGAGAGAATGAACTGGTTGTGTTTGTTAGAGGGGAAAGTGAGAGAGATCTTTCAACAAGAATTGTGATCTAGAAGACCTCTCAGCGGGAAGTTCTAAAAATTAGAAGTGACACTTTGTTTAGTACACATCCTCATTAGTTAGGGGTATGGTTTTTAAAATTCGGGTTTAAAATATTGAGTCAGAAAAACCTGAGTCTGAGTCCCAGCTCCACCACTAAACGGGCAGTGTAACCATGATTAAGTTACTTCACATTTTTGAGGCTCAGTTTTATCATCTGTAGCATGTAGCTATTTCTCCTGCCAACCTCATAGTGTGGTTATGAGGAAAAATTGCAGTGGAAAGGGACTGAAACCTGAAAATGCTAAGTAAGTGTGGCAAACACTATTGATAGCCTCTGCAGCAAGCATTCCCTTCTTCACTCTTGTTGGCAGAACCTTAATTTTATTTAGGTATTCACCCATCTCCCAGGGTAAATCATGATCTCATCTAATCTAGTGATCCTGGTTCCATACTAGCGATTGGTTTAGAAAGGGAAAGGAGACCCAATCCTGGCCAATGAGACATGAGGGGAGGTTTCTCAAGAGGTTCTGTTAGTTCCTGTCATCTGCTGGCAGAGTAGCAAGACTCAGTGACAACTTTAGGTTGCCAGTAAATATCTTAATGGCTTGAATTTTTAAAAGAGCTTTGTTGTTGTTAGTGCCAGTAGATCCTGACTCCTTGCGACCTTGTGGACAGCAGAGGGGAACCCTGCCTGGTCTTTTTGTGCCATCCTCTCATCTTTGGGTCCTGTATCACACAATGCTCTGATGCTATTCACAGGTTTTTCATGGTCAATTTTTTTAGGATTGGGTGGCCAGGTCCTTCTTTCTAGTCTGTCTTAGTCTGGAAGCTCTGCTGAAACCTGTCCATCATGGGTGACCCTGCTGGTATTTGAAATCCCAGTGGCATAGCTTTCAGCATCACAGCAACACACAGCCACCACAGTGTGACAGCCGACAGACGGGGGGTATGGTTCCCTGACTGGGAAATGAACCTGGGTCATAGTGGTGAGAACACAGTGTTAACCACTAGACAAGGGCTGACTAAAATAGCTTTATTGAGATATAAATCACATACAGTTCACCCATTTAAAGTGTCCACTTCAGTGCTTTTGAGTATATTTGAAGACTTGTGCAACTATTACCACCGTCAATTTTAGAATGTTTTTACCACCTTAAGAAGAAACTTTGTATCCTTTAGTTATCATTGCTCTGATCCCCTCCCCCAGCCATCGGCAACCACTAATGTGCTCTCTGTCTCTATAAATTTCCCTATTCTGAACTTTCATGTGAATGAAATCATACAGTGTGTGGTCTTTTGTGACTGGCTTCTTTCATTGATATAATACTTTCGAGGTTCATCCATGTTGTAGCACGTATCAGTACTTCATTCCTTTTTATGGCTGAGTAATATTTTATTGTATGGATATACCATGTTTTGTTTATTCATTTGTCCATTCATGGACATTTGGGTTGTTTCTCCCATTTTGGCTGTTATGAATAGTGCTGCTATAAACATGCATGTATACATTTCTGTGTGGACATGTGTTTTCATTTCTCTTGGTTATATACAAAAGAGTGGAATTGTGGAGACCCCTGAAACAGAAGTCCCAGGAAAATGACAAAGGATACCCCAAGGTGACAGCTGTGCAGCAGGCTTAGAAAACAAGCAGTTCAGATTGGAGCAGGAGGTCAGAAATTTTGAGGAGAGAGGTCTCCAGGAATAAAATGGAGCTGGTATCTTATAGGTTTGATTGATTGGAAAATTATATTGAGAGCAACAAGGTAAATCACCAAAGAGAACCAGGGAAAGAGGCAGTTAAGAAGAGCCCTCCTGAGGAGAGAACAAACCTCAAACCCTGGCCTCAAAAACTACATCTGCCTGAATTTTATTGGCTCAGACTGTGGAGCAATTTATATCTGGGGCATTGTCACAAACAATCAGGCAACAAGTAGTGGAGACTAACAGCTGGGTATGATACCAAAAGGGGCAGAAAGCTTAAAAGAAAGATCAGGGAAAGAGGCAAAGAGAGCACTACTAAAACCATCATTCCATGTGACTGTCCCATACCCAAGGCTGTGCCCTTTGATGAGCAACAGAAGAGTCTTCACACTGTGTGTAGGAATCGACCACTAGTGTATTAGTTTAGCTACTAGTCTATTAGTTTAGTGATTTAGTTTAACCAAGCCACTAAATACATACACAAGCAAGCAGCAACAAAAACAAGCACCAGAGAGGAAGGGAAATAAGTTCCAGTTTTCAACAGAAAAATCATGGCACATGCAAAGAAACAGGAAGTGTGACCCATTTACAGGAAGACAAAGCAGGCAACAGAAACTACCCGTGAGGGGGCCCCGACATAGGATTTAACAGACAAGGAGTTCAAAGCAGCCTTTATAAATGTATTCAGAGAACTAAAGGAAACCATACTTAAAGAAGTAAAAGATTCTATGATGACAATGTCTCATCAAATAGAGGATACCAATAGAGAGATGTAAATTATAAAAAAGAACCAAAAGGAAACTTTGGACTTGAAAAGTAAAATAATCAAAATGAAAAATTCACTGAGAAGCTCAATAGTAGATTTGAACTGTTGGAAAAAGAGTCAGAAACTTGAGGCTAGAGTGAGAGAGATTATGTAAAGCCAGGAACGGAGGACGAAGAATGACGAAACATGAACAGAACCTCAGAGAAATCAGAGACACATTAAACACAACAACATACCTCTAATCGGAGCACCAGAAGGATGAGAAGAAAGAAAGGAACAGAAAAAATTATTCAAAGAAATAATGGCTGACAGCTTCCCGGATTTGATGAAAAACATTAATCTACACATTCAAGAAGATTAATAAACTCCAAGTAGGATAAATATAAAGAGATCCCCACCTAGTAACATAATAAAAAGGAAATGAAATCCTACTACTCTATTTGATGCAATAGTTAACATTTACCATCCGATGTTATAGCCATAAGCCTGTAAACACTGAATATTGATTTAACCAAAAATGTGTTACACTTATATTGAAAGGATGTGAAAAGGAATGTTGGTAATACAGGTAGGGTGGTGAGGTGAGGAGCATTTAATGTGAAAGCTTAATGGGGAAAGTTTACATTTAGTTTTAGTCCTCATCTAACACAAGAGATCAAAGATCTCAAAATGATGACACAAAGAGAACAAGTACAAGAGATAGCAAGAGATGACAGTATATGCATATTTTCAGAAATACGGAAGTAAATTGAAGAAGCAGCAGCTACAACCTTGAAAGCGGGTACCTTTGGGAGCAGTGCCAGGGCTGAGAATGGGCGGGGTGTGTGCTTCCGTTTTTCATTGTAAGCCCTTAGTACAATTTGACTTTACATATGTACATGGTTTTACATCCATACAGTGCAAATTAACTTTTTTTACCTTACCACAGTTTAATGATGATGATTTTTTAATCCCCCAGCTTTATCGAGATATAATTGACATATAACATTGTTTAAGTATAAGCTAGACAATGTGTTGATTTGATACCTCTATATATTGCAAAATGATTACCACAATAAGGTCAGTTAACACATCCATCACCTAACATAATTACTGGGTTTTTTTTTTGGTGATGAGAACATTTAAGATTTACTCTCTTAGCAACTTTCAAGTATATGATACAGTATGGTTAACTGTAGTCATCATGCTGCCCATTAGATCCCAGAACTTATTCATCTTGTAACTGAAAGTTTGTACCCTTTGACAAACATCTCTCCATTTCCCCTAGCCCCTGACAACCACCATTCTCCTGTCTGTTTTTATGACTTCAGCTTTTTAAAATTCCACGTATAAGTAAGATCATATAGTATTTATCTTTCTTTCTCTGACTTATTTCATTTAGCAAAATGCCCTCAAGGTCCTTTCCATGTTGTTGCAAAAGGCAGTATTTCCTCCTTTATCATGGCTGAATAGTATTCCGTTGTATTTTTGTATGTGTGTATTTATACATATATATATGTATACATGTATATACATGTATATATATTACATATATACATATACATGTACATATACATACACCCCCCCCCCCCCCCCCTTTTTTTTCTCATCTGTCGATGGACACAGGTTGTTTCCTTGTCTTGGCTGTTGTGAATAATGCTGCAATGAACACCAGAGTGCAGATGTTTCTTCAGCATAGTGATTTCATTTCTTTTGGATATATACCTCAAAGTGGGATTGCTGGATCATGTGGTAGCTCTCTCTCTAATTTTTTTTAAGGAAACTCCATACTGTTTTCCATAGTGGCTGTGCCACTTTACAATCCCACCAACAGTGTACAAGGGTCCCCTTTTTTCACATCCTCACCAACACTCGTTATATCTTGACTTTTTGATAACAGCCATTCTAACAGGTGTGAAGTGATATCTCATTGTGGTTTTAATGTGTGTTTCCCTGATGGCTAGTGATGTTGAGCATCTTTTCATGTACCTGTTGGCTGTGTGTATGTCTTCTTTGGAAAAATGTCTATTCAGGTCCTCTGCCCATTTTTAAACTAGATTACTTTTTCTGTTGTTATTGAGTTGTATGAGTTCCTTATATATTTTGGCTGTTAACTCCTTATCAGAAATATGGTTTGCAAATATTTTCTCTCATTCCATAGATTTCCTTTTTCTTTTGTTGATAGTTTCTTTTGCTGAGCAGAACTTTTTTAGTTTGATGTAGCCCCACTTGTTTATTTTTGCTTTTGTTACTCGTATTTTTGGTGTCATATCAAAAAAAAATTGTTGCCAAGACAAATGTCAAGGAGCTTTCTCTCTATCTTTTTTTCTAGGAGTTTTATGATTTTAGGTCTATGTTTAAGACTTTAATCTATTTTGAGTTAATTTTTGTGAATGGTATTAGATAGGGATCCAATTTCATTCTTCTGCATGTGGTTATCCAGTTTCCCAATACCATTCATTGATGAGACTGTCCTTTTCCCACTGAGTATTCTTGGCTCCCTTGTCAAATATTGGGTGACCTTATATGAGAGGCTTTACTTCTGGGCTCTTGATTCTGTTGCATTGGTCTATGTTTCTATTTTTGTGCTAGTACCATGCTGCTTTGATTAATTTAGCTTTCTAATATAGTTTGAAATCAGGAAGTGTGATGCCTCCAGCTTTGTTCTTCTTTCTCAGGATTTGGGGCTATTTGGGGTCTTTTGTGGTTCCATATGAATGTTAGGATTGTTTTTCCCTATTTCTGTGAAAAATGCCATTTGAGTTTTGATAGGGTTTACACTGAATCTATAGATAGCTTTAGGTAGTACGGACATTTTAACAATATTTATTCTTTCAATCCGCAAACATGGGATATCTTTCCATTTGTGTCTTCAATTTGTTTCATCAATGTCTTATAGTTTTCAGTGTACATATCTTTTACCTCCTTAGTTAAATTTATTCCTGAGTATTTTGTCGTTTTTTATTCTATTGTAGGCGGGATTGTTTTCTTTTTCAGATAGTTTGTTGTTAGTGTATAGAAATGCAGCTGATATTTGCATGATGATTTTGCATCCTGCAAAACCCAATCCTCAGATAGCTGATCTGTCCATTCTGTGTGTAAGCAGTCCCTAAACCAGTGACTCTCAAACCTTGCCGCTCCTCAGAATCACCTGAGGAACTTTCCCTAAACTCTGCTTCCTATGTTCTGACCACGGGGATTGTTCTAAGCAGACTGGGGTGGAAGTCAGGAATAAATATCGTTCAAAAGCTACTTGGGTAATTCTGATATGCAGTCAGAGTAGAAAACCACAGTCAATGAAAATCTAGTAGTCAAAATAGAGGATATGAAGTGGCTTCTACTCTTTAGGGAGATTCTGGGTTAGACAGTGTGGCATACAGTCAAAAGCACTAGTTTTGGAGCTTGGAGATAGGGTTCCAATCTCAGTGTAGCCACTTCCTAGCTGTCAGTCTTAGACCAACCGAATCTTTCAGAGCTTCAGTTGGATGAACGTAAAGCCTCAGCACAGTATTTGGTGCTACAGCACACAGTAAATGTTGGCCGGATTCATTCTGGTGTACGCACGTGCCACTGGATTAGTCGGAATGCAGAAGTCTACGGAAGCACACCTCCCGCCAGCTCTTTAGGAAAGCCAGCGGAGGTTTCCTGCTCCCCCAGCCAAGCGAAGGATGCAAATACCATGTCAGAGGGAGGGGACTATTCTTGGTACCTGTTTGCCCGCCAAGCTCCACGTGCTGCGCCAGGCGCGTCCACCAGGGGCCGCTCGAGCTACCCACGCTCCGCGCCGAGCGGGCGACGCCCCCGCGCGTGCTCACTAGCTTTCGGCGGCTGCTCCCGGGGCGGATACCCCGAGCCTCTGTGGCTCGGTACGGCAAGCCCTTTGGGGACAAAAACCTTCCCTCTTCCGTGGGCAAACCTGGGGCGGCCAGCATCAGCATCTCTGTTGCGCCGCTGCCCCGGAGGCAGGAGGGGGCTGACCCGGCGCGGAGGTCGGGCGGCCTGGGGCCTGGGGCCTGCGCCGCCGCCGCTGCCCGGATGTTGCGATGGCTGATCGGGGGAGGCCGAGAGCCGCAGGGACTGGCCGAGGTAAAGCCCGGGCGGACCCTGCGCGCCCCGCCGGGCTCCCGCTCGGCACCGCAGCCCCCGGGCGGGCGGGGCCTCTCCGCGCAGCCCCCGGCCCCGGGGCGCTCGGGCCGCTGAGGGTGAGGTCCCGGGCTCGGGAGGGAGGGAGCCGAAGCTGCGTGGTCACCGCGCACGGGGACGCTCGCTGCTCCTCTCGCCTCTTGACCCAGCCTCGTTTCAGTGAAGTTTCTGACTCGCTGGAGACAATCGAGTGGCCGGCAGCTTTCCACTTTTGGCTTATTTGAATTGGTGTCGCTTCCCAACATCAGCTGTTGCTTGCTCAGGGAATATAAAATTAATTTGATTATTTATCCAAGAACTAAAAAGATAGAATTATTTAAAAAAATTAATAATTGCCTTCAAAGTCAAGAAAATGATTTTCTAATTAACTGCTATTTTTGGTTCCATGGTTACCGCTTTCTTCACGGGCCTGAATAATTGAATAGGCTGTAATGAGATTCACATTTGAAATGTTGCGAATAAAATAATTTTGGAGGCTTAAAAGTGTTGGGGTCTGGAATTTAATTTGTACGCCACCCAGCAGTAGAGTTTGTGTTGAATTCCCTTTTATTTCTCATAGGAAATACTTGTTTTGATTGTTAAAAATAAAAAACTTGGATCGCTGTGAGTAAGCACCCTTACTTCTCAGTTTTAACTTCCTCATATCTTTGCAGTTGAGGCTTATTGTCTATTTTTTTTTAGAAAAGGTATTTTTTATTTCGAATTAGGTTTATTTCAGATAGACTGAAACCCTAAAGGTTATAGAAGAATTGTGGAAAGTTGAGTTGTCCGTAAATGATACATATGACAGCTCTGCATTAAGCCGGTTATTTGCCGGTCCTAGCGTTTCATTAACTGACTCAGCCGGGCCTGGCAGGCTTTCTTTTGGGGGAAGTGGTGTACAATTTTCAGGTTGCTCACTTTTGCTTTTCTCATCAGAGCTGCTGCTAGAAGGGAGATGGGATGAACAAAAAAGTACTGCTTTGGGGCTCAGTGTTTTGGAAAACAGGCAGTTGTACATTTCTTCATGGAAAAGTCCTTCAGTTGTATAACTGCTGTTACACTTTGTACACTATCAGAACCAGTGATTTTTCCTGATTTATGCAGGCACTTTGTATCCAGGCTTCTAGTTTAAGCCCTGTCTCTTTTCTGGAATGATTATGCCCTTTAAGGGATGTTGGGCAATGTCTGGAGACATTTTTGAGTGTCACGGTTTGGGGGTTGGTGGGGTGGATTTCTGTTGGCATCTAGTGTGTGGAAGCCAGGGATGCTGGTGAACATCCTACAGTGCACGTGACAGCCCTCCACGACAGAGAATGGTCTGGTCCAAAATGTGAGGAGTGTCAAGTTTGAGAAACTGCAGTTTAGAGGTTAAGAACAAAGGTTTTATCATGAAACAGTGCTGGGTTTGACTACAGACATGGGGTTAGTTAAGACCTACCTTCAGAACTGTTGGTGAGTTTTATGCCATAGGTGCTTTGCACAGTGGCTGGTTTGTGGGCTGCTACCTGGTACTCTGTAAATGCCAGCAGTTATCTTCATCAATATTATTGTTCAAAGTTGAATTCATTGACTAAATGGTTTCGTTCCTTCCTTTATTCATTCAACAAACCTGTATTGAGTGTCTGTAATGAGCTCGGCACTCTTTTGGTCTGTATTGTATTTGACCTGTGGTTTTGTTTCTGCCAAGTTCTAATTGAGAGACACCCATTCTAAAATAAGGAATTGAATTGGCCCATGAATTTTTTAGGGCAGGTTTACTGAGGTATAATTTCTGTAAAATAAAATTTACCTTTTTTGTAAATTTACTGTGACTTGAAAATACTAAAATTTTTGTTGTTGGTGGTGGTTTTTTTTTTACAGTAACATTGGATTATAACATTATATAGCTTTCAGATGTACATCATAATATATTTTGAATTCTGTGTAGATTATATCATGTTCACCACCCAAAAACTGGTTATACTCCCTCACCGCTCATGAGAGCCTAATCACTCCTTTTGCCCTCCCCACTCTGGTAACCGCCCATCCAGTGTCTGTTGCTATGTATTTGTTTGTCGTTTTTATTTTCTACTTAGGAGTGAGATCATGTGGGAAAATACTAAAATTTATAGTGTGGATTCATGTAGGAGAAATGTTTTATGTTAAATTGGCAGTTAGTTGATATTAGGGGGAATAATCCGTAGTATTAGAACATGATCTAATTATAACTTTTAAAATCTTGTGTTCTTAGATGTATCCCATGTAGTTTATTCCAATACGGTCTTTTATCATAATTCATTTTCTCTCTTTCTCTCTCTCTCTCTCTCTCTCTTGTTTTTACCTTTTTTTTTCCAATTCAAGAAATCTCCTTTGCAGACAATAGGTGAAGAGCAAACCCAGAACCCCTACACTGAGCTGCTTGTCCTGAGAGCTCATCGCGATATTGTGCGGTTTTTGGTGCAGTTAGATGACTGCAGGTAAGAAGCTCTGCTTGTCCAGCTGACTACTGTTCGGAAAGAGTTTTTAGGGAATTTTATATGAAAAACAACTTCAAAATTAACTCATCCTCTATAAAGATTTCAAAACTGATCATTAGTAACATTTAGGAAAAATTGACCTCTGCCTCTTGATGAAGTATCTTCTCAAGTCTTTTTTGCCCCAAAGTTAGGATGTCCTATCTAGTGATTTGATGGGCATTTATTTGTTTATTTTTGAGTGCTCAGAAATGTTCTTGTTAGTTTAGAGGGAGTGTATGACTTGAAAATTGGGGTAGAAGTTATAACCGTGTGTTAAGGTGGACCTAAATTTGAGAAGTAAATATGGGAAATGTTTAAATATCAAGTACCTACCAGGAATGTGCTATTTTTAGTGGAATGTAAGGTAAGTATTTATTCTGAATTTTTTTTTATTGATGAAACCCCTTTAAAATGAACACTATTCTCCACTTCCTTGCTACCTTGTGAAATATTGTGTTTAATATATTTGCAAATGAAGTGTGTAGGTCTTAGGGCTGTAGATTTAGCTTATTACTGATCTGTATATCTGTTTATTAAGCTCTTATTCAACTATATGCTTCTCCTTTGTAGCATGTATCACAGTAACAGTCACACAATTAATTGTGTAACTATTTAATATTTATTTTCCCCTCTAGAATGTAAACTTCATGAGAATGGGGCCTCTGTTTTCTTACTCAGCACAGTACCCTTAGTACCTGGCACAGTGCCTTACATGTAGCAGGTAATTAGTAGTTGTTAAATGAGTGAGTGACTCCCCAGACTATTAAGTATACATGTTGCATGTCGTCCTGACTCCCTAATCCCGCTGCCATTGTCCCTATCAATTCTTCCTCTATCATCTCTAATTTTTCTCTTGCCTTTCATTCTGTCCTTTTTCACTCCCTTTTTGACTTCATAGGTGACTGTCCCTAATGCTGACTTGCACTTCTGTTGTCCATTCACCTTGTCTTCTCGCTGCGTCTCTTATGTCCTTGCTGTTTAGTGGCCTTCCCCCTTCCCTAGAGTTAGGTCAGACTTTACAGGTTAAGGGCGTAGTCCTGCGCAGCACTGCCCTCACCTCAGTCACCAGCTGCAATTTCCAGGGTCCCCAGGCCACCCATACTTCTGACTAGCTGGCGACAAATTCCCACTATCCTCTCAGGTTTGATAATTTGCTAGAACGACTGACAGAACTCAAGAAAGCACTGTACTTATGATTACAGGGTTTTGTTTGTTTGTTTATCAAGGATGCAATCAGGACCAGCCAAATGAAGAGACACATAGGGCAAGGTCTGGGAGGGTCCCACATGCAAAGCTTCCCTGTCCTCGGGGTGCTCACCCTTAAGCACATCAGAGTGTATCACTAATGAGGGTGCTCGCTGGAGCTCTGACTGTCTAGAGTTTTTATTGGAGTTTCATTACATAGTAATGATTGTTTGAATCATTTGCTCTGTGACTGAACTCAATTTCAGGCCTTCTCTTTCTGCCCCAGATTTGGAGGTCAGGCTGATAGCCCAGGCTCAAAGCCTCAACCCTTTAATGACATGGTTCGTATTTTCCACATGGCCAGCCCCCATCCTTAAGTTGTGTAGGGGCCCACCATGAGTCATCTTGTTGATGACTCAGGTGAGGTCTGAGGGGTCCAGCTCCCTTCTGGACACCATGGACAAAGTCTAACCAGATTATTATACAACAACATCCTCCTCAACTTTTGCTTGAAAAGATTCGCCTCTTATATTTATTACTAGCCTGTCAACACTATTCTCCTCTTGTGATGTGAGCCAACCAAATCATAGTATGTTAACCATAGATAACAATCTTTAGCGTTTTTAGTAATATTCCTTGTTGCTATGTCCTGAGAAACACTCTATTTATTTGTTTAGTCAGTCAGATCTTTGAAACTAAACGTTTCTGGAAAGATAGGATATTTGGACATCTAAAGTTTTGTTGGACCGTATTTTACCATAGTAAGTTGCTAGGTAGGTTAAAAAAGACCGAAATAATTCTTTAGACCATAATCACTAATATTTGGGCCTTAGTGAATTCTCAACTCATTTTGTCTAAGAAAGTTAAATAAAAAATATACAGTATACTCTCAGGATATGGTCTTTAAATTTTTATACAGATTAACGGTTACGATTCCATGTTCATTGCTATCTGTCCTCTGAAATGTCCTCTTAGCTATTCTTATTACATAGTTAGAAGAAAAATCTGTAGAAAAGACCATCTTGTCGAATAATGATCATTGTACAAATGCTGGTACTGGATTACTTTTTCCCCACAGTGGTGCTCGTGTACACTTCAGTTGTTCAATGATAGAGTAAATGTTCTGTAAACAGTAAAACATTATAGATGAGTATATCAGTTGTCTATTGCTCTGTCACATATCCCTTCAAACTTAGTGGTTTAAAACAACCGCTGTTTATTTAGCTCACTATTTTGCAGCATGGCAGTTTGGGCTAAGCTCAGCTAGGTGAGGTTTTCATCTGTGCTAGGATCAGCTGATCATGGGTAGGGTGACTTGCGCATCTGTGGTCAGCAGGTAGATTGGTTGGGGCTGGCTGGCTCACAGGGGGCTCAGCTGGGATGACGGGAGTCTCTCCATGTGGCTGCTCAAGTGCTTGCTCACATAGTGGTAGCAGAGTTCTAATACCAGCAAAAGGGCAAGCCCCAGTGTAAAACTCTTTTCAAGTCTTTGCATCATGTTTGCTGCTGTTTCAGTGGCCAAAGCAAGTCAGGAGCTGGCACACATTTAGTAAGTGGATAAATAAACCCTGCCTCTTGATGGAGAACAACTAAGTCCTATTGTAAATGATGGTGTATGTAGGGAGGGAGAATAATTTACAGCCATGTTTGCTGTCTGCCACAGTGAGTCTAAATGTCTAGAAGAGATGAAAAAGTCTTTTTGGTTTTTGCAATAAAGTGAAGATATTACTACATGAATCATGTTTAATTTTATGTACTCAAGTCATTACTGTGTCAAAATTTACATGCAGTCGGGTATGAAGTTTTTCAGTCAATCCCAGACCTGTAGAACTTTCAATCTGTGTTTTGTTTTAAAAAATTTGATTCTGTAGTGTACTTAAAAAAAGTAACTGAAAGAGTCATTATTGGTAAGAAAGACATAGAAAAATCTACAAACTATAAATTTTTATTATGAATAGAATTAAGAGCTCAACCTTTCCATTCTTAATTTAAAAGTTTGGAATTATCTTTACCTTTACATATGTAAATTATTTATACATTGTCAAATTACAGAAATACCTTTCCAGTTTTAAAATAAATGTTATATTGTTATACTTTTCTTGTTTTTATTTAGTTTTTGTAGATGTTACATTCTGATGTTTTGGTCAGCTGTTGTAATCCAGGTTTCACGCTTCAAGTCTTCAGATAATATCATTTTATTGAGAATTTGGCAGAGGGATTTTCTTGTTTTCTTGGTGGCTCAGCTAAAATCAGTGAGTGGAAAATTTTCTCAGATTGGTTTTTGAAGATACCAAATAAATCCTATATAACCTAACAGACAGCTGCCTTTTCTTTTCTTCTTTAGTATTTTTTGAACACGAAGTGAGGGTCATATTGATTGGGAGATCACTAAAGAAGGGTAAGCCTCAGCAAGAGTCCTCCAAAAAATGGACTGTGCTAAAATTGCATGTAATACTCCAGCATTTGACACATTAAACTAAACTGAGTTCATAACACATTTTAAGAATAGTTTTCTCTGTTGCTCGTTTGACCATTCCTTGCTCCTCCAGGAAACAGACAAGGTTATGTAGGATGGTGATCACGACTGGAAAAGAATCAGGTGACCCATGAAATGCCAGACTGGAGAACAAAATGTGCCCTAGGATGGCTGGTGAAGCTGCACATTCACAGGAAACTAAACGAACTCAGTACAGTTCGATAAGTCACTAACAACAAACAGTGTGTTATACCTTGAAGAAAATATTCTTAAGCTAAGAATATTTCTCACTAACATTCAGAGACTAGAAATCTGTAGTCAAGAGGATTTAGATTCTCCTAACCCCTGGGTTCCCTGGGAAGCAGACACTAAAATGGAATTAAGCATGCAAAAGATTTATTAGAGAGAAACGCCAATAAGGGGGAAAGGGAGGAAGCGGGACTGGACCCGGGGAGCTGCTGCAGACTGTGGCGCAGATCTGACAAGTCTCTGTGAGGCCCTGGGGAGCTCTGGGGAAAGAACCCCCCTGTGGAGGAGTCCTGCGATGAACGGAAATAACTAGGACTTTTCCCCTGCCTTGTCTGGTCTTGGGGTCATCCAGGAGCGTGCCCCTGGCTTCCACCACCCTGCCTAAGTCCCAGCGGCTGGGGCAGCTGAGATGGTACGACTTTGGCTTGAAAGCTGAAACGGACCCTGAAATCACCAGCTGGAGGCAGACGGTCACGTCCCCCTTGGCTGGGGGGCTGGTTCTCTCTTGAAGGGGTATCTGCAAGTCAAGATCTCTGCTGCCTTTCCTAGAGAAACTGTAGCTTGGGATCAGTAATAATTGATGAGAGGAAATTTCTCTTTATAGAAGAATTCAAGCTAGGAAGAGTCGTAGAATCGGAATATTGTAATGTTGCGATCTCTGATAGAATAACACATTTGGGCAGTGGTTATCAATGGCTGTTAACATCACGAAAAGAAGACTGCCGGGAATTATATTTCCTGGTGGAGTATACAAACTGCCTATGAGACGGTCTTATCAAAAAGTCAAGTTTGCATCCAAGTAAGTCTCTAGATCTATTAGTTTACCAGAAATACAGGGGACAGAGGTGCATGTTAAATGACAACACAGGAAGGTAGCTAGCAGAATTCAGACTGTGAGAGCTCTTAAGACCAACATGTAATTGCAAGGGAAAAAATATATGGAGAAGGAAACAGAATAAGAGAAACTTTAGAGATGTATCAACCAGTTCCAACGTATGAACCTTATTTAGATCCTGCTTCTAATAAACTTTAAAAGAATTGTGAGACCATCAGAGAAATTTGGTCGCTGACTAGGTACGTGGGGACATTAAGGAATTAAATATTAACTTTAGTTGTGATATATAAGAGTCCTAAGAGATACATACTGATGAAATACAGTGACTGGAATTTGCCTCAAAATAATCTGTGGAGGGGGCACTGGGTGTGGTGCGGATGAGACAGTGTTGGCCATGAGTTGATAATTATTGAGGACAGATGATGAGTACCTGGGGATTTTTGTTACACTGTTTCCACTTTTATATATATTTAAGTTCTCTGTAATGAAAAGTTTAAAAATAATGTATAGTTGGTATGGAGGAACTAAAAATGCCAATTTAAAAGGTATTTTCGTTTCAATATAAAATAAAACTTTCTTAGATATTATTAGATGCAGGAATCACACAGGTGAACATGAACATGTCAGCTTAACAGAGTGATAACTGGCAAAAAGCTGGATTAAAGGATGTGGCTTCAATATATGACCACAATGGGTTTCCTGATCCTGCACCCTGAGTTAGGGACAGTTATTCACTGAATTGCTGGCCCAGCTGGACACCTGCGAGCCTCCCACTCAGTTGTAGGCTTACCTCAAAAATAAGAGCAAACCAAGATGTTTGCTCTCTGTGAACAGACAGATCCTCAGGGGAAACCCAGGAGGGTCTGAACTGCGCCTGCTCAGTTCGTTCTCTCAAACTCGCTTCTTAGATCAGCGGGCAGAGAGGCCAGGGATGTCTCTCTAGTAGAAGTTCCTTCACAGAAAGGAAACTCGCGCGAAGGGGATTGGAGGTTTCCCCTGATAGAAGTCACAGGGATTTTTTGGTATCTAGTACTTGTGAACTTGGTGAGTAGTTTAGTTTTCTATTTGTGATTTGGGGGAGGGGAGAATTTATTGAACGTTTCTACCTTTGCAAATGACCGTGGGAGCTGTGGAATCTTCCCACCTTCATACTGTTTGTGAGCTGAAAAAGGACCTTAGGTATTCAGATATTAGAGTTGTGTTAATATATACATTTTTCTTAATCAAGGAAAAATAATTTTACTATTCCTGTAGCTCCATTGAAAGAATCAGTGACGTCAGCGTCGATGACTCCTGAGAATGCTTTGAGGTTCCCTTCAGTTTCTCTCAAAGTCTCTATCTACCTACTTCTCTAATTTTCTTCAAGTAGTTCTAGCATACGAGATAAGTAAACATCTATTCTAAATGAAAAATTTGTTGTTTTCCTACTTTGTCTGTTTCTGGTGTTGTATTATTCAACTTTACTTTATTGTAAAAAATATATGCTATTTTAGTTGCACCGTGTTTTAGAAAGTTCTTGTGGATTAGGTGGGAATTAGTAAACCTAGGGATTTTTTGTGTTGCCGGAACAATGTTCTATTTTTATTTTTCCAGTGCTTTCTGGTTATGTAGATATTGAATACAGGGAGGTTTATGGGCCTTAATTTTTATTATGTTCTCTAAGGTTATATTTGAATCTGTAGCAACTTTGACTTAATTGAAATAAATTCACATGAGTAAGAACTATTAAATAAGCACGTAGGTAATGGACATAGCACTTACTTGTGAAACTATTTTGTTTTATATCTTTGTGAAACTTTGCTGTACTTTCAGCTCACAGTTGACAGGAATGAGAGTACTTTCTCTGAGATGTTCAAAGGGAAGTAGTCTAAAGGGAGTGATTTCTATAAATTGAAATGAGTGTAAGTGAGAATTCTCAGTGAGTTCAAGATCTGGACCCACCAGCATCACTTAGTAATGTAGACTGAGCTCTTCAAGGGCAAGAAGGATCTTGTTGATCTTTACTCTCAAGAGCAAGCATATAAATATAAAAGTTAGTGCTTAATATATAGTTAGTGCTTAATAAATATTTCTTGGATTAATGCATGAGTGAATCATCAACTCTCACAATAAATGTAGTTCTTATAATTAGGGGAGGAAAAGGTGGAACATTCTAGAAGCTCTGCTATAGGTCTTCACTAAACCTTGTTAACCTTTTTTTCATGCTTATAGTTTTTATTAGTCATTCAATTGTATAGTCTCAACAAGTATTTTTAAAGACTTGGTTTCAAGTTAAGAAGACTTCAAGGTTATGCATAGGAATGGGATAGGAATATGAAAAGATAAAAGAAATTAATTTTTGTGTGGTGGGATTCTGGGTTTTAATTTTTCGAATTTCTATTTTGTTATGACATTGATACATTAATAATAAAAGGAAAAAGTGAGGTTACATTAATATTAATTATTATTAACTATTAACAAATCTATTTTACAAAGCCCTTGAGACACTTAAATGTTTGCTTATTCGTTCCTTTAGTCATTGAAAAAGCATTTCTTTAGTGCTTTGAACCTGCCAGAGATAATCAGAGATTTGTTGGTCTAGAAAGCTCCCTATTATGAAGATCAATTAATATGGCAATTGCTATACTTCATTGATTCTAAGAAGCCTATTTTTACATCTCTAAAATTTGGATACATCATGTAATTGATGGTGTCTTTCAGTTATAATTGGCAGCATTTCCCCCAATAGTACATAATAGAATGTCTTGGAATTGATGATGTCTTAGATTTGGTGAAATACGGTACATTGCTAAACAATCACTAAATTTTAAGGTCTTGAGGAAAGAACCACATGTAATTGATCTTAGCATTTCCCCAACACCTAGTATGAAATCTCACTAAATACATTTTGTGCTAATCAGTAAAAAAGCATTTCTTCTAAAACCTTATCTTTAGACTTGAATCTTTGGATTCTATTAATTTTGAGTGTTTAAAAAAATTATTGTATGTATATAATTTTATGGTAGTATAGCCACTGTTCTTCCTTCCATTGAATAGCTTAAACCTTATTGGCATTTTAATTACTCCTTTTTTATACTTCATTACTTCTTTTAAGCAATTACCGTGTATCTTACTATTAGGAATTCTTGGGTTGAATTTTCATTTCTGATTTGGAGATGGCTACGGTGTGTGCTTGACATCAGGATAAACTGATTTAGTTTAGGGTAAATTGATAGAGTGCAGCTAGTTTTCTGTTATCCACCCTAGTAGAATGGATAACTGTAATTTGTGAATGATCTCCCAATCCTTTGTTAGTTATTTTATGAGAGGTGCTAATATGTAGCAAAGCTATACTGATTTGCATTTTAAAGCTTCACGTTTCCTATTTAGAGGAGGTAGTAATGAATACTGAAATCACAGAAAAAAACCAGGGCAGCAATAGAAGATATAAGAGAATTGAAAGGCATTAATAATCCACCAAGTGCGTAATTGACCTCTGAGTAATAAAAAACTGGCTGTGATTTCATGCATTACTGTTGAGCATTGTTTAGATTTAACTTTTGTTCGCTACTGATTGAATTAAAGTTTGAGGTGAAATGCTCTATATCTCATTTCTAAACTCAATGGTCCCATCATCTCTCATTGTGAACTCATGAGATTCAGACATGATAAAACAATAATGAGAAGTTAAAAATCAGGGTTAGAAAAAAGTCTGTATTTTAAACCTGCAGTCTTCTAAAAGGGAGAAAAGCAATTATAAGAGTTTCAAGAATCAATAGAAATTGATGTTTTATACCAAAGAAAACTTAAGACCTTGAGTCCTGCCCTCCCCACTATCACTATACAAATAAAAAGAAATCAATAGGCCCAGAAACGTAGCTATTAAAGATTTACGCCCGGCAACTACTTTTGATACTCAAGGCATTGTTTACTCTTCCAATTCAGAAAATGTATGTAACTAAGCATAATAAATGATATTTTTAATTTAAAAATGATTTTCTTTTTAATCTCCAGAAATATTTCATTTTGCAAAAAGAATAAATGTTAGACCTGGATTTTAAACAACTCTGATTTCTAGCTTGTTACCTAACAAGTTTTAAAGGTCCTTTCTGTTGAAAAGATATGTAGTTCTATATTAAAAACTTATTAACACATTTTGTCAGACTGTGTTTCATCAAAGTCTCATCTCCTGGATAATCTTTTAGCTCCTGCGGTGGGAGGTGTAATCCGAGGGTTTCAAAGTGGGAGCTGAGTGTGGGTGTTGTCCGAGCCAGCGAAGACCACAGTTACATGTGGGATTTTGAAACTGAGCGTGAGAAATTTGAAACTGAAGCTCAGTTTGGAGCGTTAAGGAAAGTACTACAGGATTGAAGTGGTGAGATTTTATGTATCTCATGTAGGGGTAAACTTCATTAGAACACATCCTGTCAGGAACAAAGTAATTTTTGTGTCCTAGTGTATCAGTTCTCTACTTTTCCCCAGTGATGCATCTGTGGCTGACACTCTTTACGTTAATGAAGACATTCGAGGCATACCCAGATTTTGTGAACCCCCGTCAGACTTTCAAGGAAGTACAAGTCCTCCAGATGCCGCAGCTACTAGTGGAGTATCCTCATTAATGGCTGTTGACTACAAGTGGCTAGTTATATGCAGTTCATAGCTGGCTCTCTATAATACCACTTATTTCTCTTCCATTCAAAAAAAGCAAACCTTGAATTCAAGTGAATGAAAGTGATATGGGAACAACTTTAAATTGATTTTGATTCATTAAAGAATCATTTACAGACTTGGGTACTACATTCTTAATAACTGATTACTTGACATGCTTGCAGTGTGATCGCTGTGCATCCCTGTGCTGGGATGCTGCTGGAGAACAGTGCTTTCTTGATTTTATTATAATGCAGTCCCTGTGGTGAATAATCCTGTACAACAAATTATTTTTTGATAGTGTTTGTGTCGTAGGTTTTTTCTCTGCTACAAAATGCAGATGCTTGTTCCTTTACGTACAGTGAGTGGGAGGTTAAGAGGAGAGAGAAGCTATAACTGAGTTCATCACAGCTCTTTTCTCATGCCGTGAGACAAGCTTTCCTTTACCTCTCTGCATTTCAAGCATTTTCACTAAAAAATACACAAAATAAAAACCCTCCAAAAAACCCCCAAACCTTCCAAACCAAGAACACAGTCTTTTTGTGGAAAGACCAAAGAGCCAAGAGGAGCAAAGGAGAGAGCTTGGCTTTCAACAGCAGAATTAAAATATCTTTACAGAGAAAATAATGGAAATAATGAACTTCCCCAAGGACACGATGCCTTGGTTCTACTCCTGGATTATCACTTCCCGTCAGTGACGCTGTTCCTCAGCTTGGTTTCACGTCACTTAAGTCAGGGCTTAATCATGTAATTTTAAAGCAAGGAAATACATTAAAGATCATTTATAGATCCCCTCATTCTAAACATTTCCAGCAGTTTATTCATTGTAACTCTGTATATGGTCTTATTTATCTTTGGATCACCAATACTTGGCACAAAACCTAGAAGGTATTCCATAAATATTTATTAAATTAGCTTAAAGAAATTAGTCTGCATTAATATTAGTAAATGGAAATACTATTAATAAGATCTGATATTTCTTAGTAATCTTAGATTACTTAAATATGCCAAGTGATTGTTTTTCTTGACCTTTTTTCTCTAACCAGATTTGCATCTGCTGGTGATGATGGAATTGTAGTTGTGTGGAACGCTCAGGTGTGTATTGGTTCCGTGTGAACTGTGTAGAGACCTGACCGTATAGTTGAGTATGTGTCCGTAAGCACTATCTGGGGCTTTTCTTGCATATCAGCAGACTGAGACTAATACTTGAAAAGGGCTACTTAGCATGAATCCATTAAAAGTGGGGACCAATATTTCATAATAGAGAAATTAATAGTGAATACTAATATATAGAGAAATGTACCATATATCTTATATTTAGAGAAATATAATAGAGAAATTTTTAAGTGATTTTTTTCCTGAGAAGCAAATGCCAAACTATGAAAATTTTGAGTCATATTGAACAAAATTTAAGTTATTAGCAACTATGCAGTGATTCTGAAAGTGAATCAAATGTTTTTTTGTGGGAGACAATTTCTCTTTCAAAATTGTATGATAGCATAATATAACATTCTTCTCATGTTTGACTTTAGTAGTAATGTAGTAAAAGGCTTATTTTTTCACAAATATTTAAGACTTCACCAAATTTCTCCAGGGCCTCTCTTTCTGATCCTTTGATACTCAGATTGTTCTCTTCTGAGGCATTCTCCTCTTCTTGCCCTCATTTGGATTGCCACTGGTCTGACTCTGTCAGGTCCTCATTCCTCAGTGGCTTTGTCTGTGAGTAAAGCAGTTCTTTAATGTTACGTTCACCATGTTTATGAAATCCTGCCACCTTGGAAAGATTCGAGATTTACATTGTATTTTTGTGTGTTTACTCCTTGGGAAATCAGTGAGAGACTGATGAATGAGGACGTTGGATGGGCGGGCATAGCTGTTGGTGTGAGGGAGAGTGGGAGCCTGACTTTATGAGTGGTTCATGTATTACTGCAGACAGAGAGATTTTGTTGTCATGCTTTTATTTCCTTCCAGAACTTTGTAAGTGTGGAGACTTAGATAACAAACACTTGGATAATGAGCACTCCCTATTTTTTTCCTATTGATTAAGTTACTGGTATTTTTATGCTTAATTTGTACAATTATATTCTTAAAACCAAATAGAAAGCATATCCCTTTACACTTTTTATAAAAATATGCTAAAAATTAGTATTTTCTATTAGAGAATAATTAAAATTGTTTGTGGCTACTCTTTCATCACACGTTTAGATTCTATTTGATTGCTCAAAGTTAAATTATAAGATCTAAGCGATTTCAAATGGGGTGTATTTTCTACATGGTGATTCTTCTTAATGTTGTCATTTAAGATAATTTAGGTTGTGAAATATGAGCCTATTAACTTTTTTATTGGTATTTCAGACAGGAGAAAAACTTTTGGAACTCAGTGGACACACTCAAAAGATAACAGCTATTATTACATTTCCTCCCTTGGAAGCTTGTGAAGAAAAAAATCAACTGATCTTGACAGCGTCTGCTGATAAAACAGTTATTGTATCCTTAAATGTAGAAGAAAGTGAAATAGCTGGAGTGACCCAGGGGACCAGTACCTACATTAGTCTTTAGCCTCTTGGGGCCTGTGTGTACTTTCCTGTTTTACCAAATATGATTTGTTCTAGCCTTCATAAGATAGTTCTGAAAAGTATTAGCAGCTGAAAAGTATTAGACTGGAAATAGCAGGTTACAGCTTCTTATTGGTGGATACCCCATGACTGAAGCTGTTCTCTCTAGGGTTACTGTTGTATCAAGTTCTATAAAATGGAGGAATGGGAGAATGTGGGCTTAAAAATTATCTCAGTTTGCTTTTCAGTTTAGAGAAACAAAGATGAGCTGGACTGGACAATAAGTCACACTTTTTCTGCTCATTGTACAGCGATAGAAACTTGAGGGCCCCAACCCAGAAGAACCTTCTGAACCTTTGAGCCTGGCCGAAAAGTGAATTACCATCTGCTCAGTGTTTAGTATTAAGATTTAGTGTTTAAAAACAATGTTAGAAAAGTAAATTCCCTTTTTTTCCACTCATACTTTTAGTTAAAAGTTTAAGATGTAACAGCAATAGAAAGTTTTATAAAGAGTTTGTGTGCCAGGCATTGTTCTCTTTTACATATATTGATCCATTTAATCCTTATAAGAAGTGTTTTTGTTATTCTCATTTGTGGATAAGAAAAGAAAGGCACAGAGAGGTTCAGTAACCTGCCCAAGGTCGTGCAGCCGGGATGGGGCAGAGGCAAGGAGGCTGACTGCAGAGTCACAGCTCTGAAACTCTGTACAATGTGGCCTTCGTGAAATGTTCTCCTTAAACGAATGCAGCCCTTTAATATTTGTGTGAGGAACTGGACTCGTGAGGGCCATGGCCAAATGCTACACATAACTGTAATCTTTCATTACTTTGGTTTTTTAAAAAGATATCATAGATAAGCTTTAAAAAGCATGAGCTTCCCGAGAGTTCTGTTCAAATGGCTCCAGGCGTTGGGGAAGGAAGTTTTGGAATAAACCCGAGGGAGTAGGTGCTTCTTCAGCTTCTAGGAACCAAGACATACTTACGGCACACTTTGAGTGAGCTCATCAGCCATGGTGATTTCTACACAGTTTGCCAATAGGTGGCAAAATCTCAAGAAAAGGTTTAAATAAGGATTGACTATATTTTGTGATGATTACAATATTGCCTAACAAGGGCATAAAATTCACTTGTGTTTGGGTCAGAGTGGCTTTATTACTACTGCTCCATTGAGGCAAATATTTTATGGACTAAAGCTCTTTTTTGTTTGTGTGTTTTCAGTATCAGTATAATCTCTGCAAAAATAGAATATAAAATGCTTTCTTTTCCATTTCTAAGGTACTATAATAATATTTCGAGGCAATTACTAGAATTACTGTTGCAGTGCCGAGTGGAGTGGTGGGACAGATCAGTGTACACTTGCCCTGTGAGTGATGGGCTGGAGGCCCCTCCTTTGCTCAATGACTTTTCTGGTCAAAATTAATTCTAGGCTGCTTGGTTGGCATTTCCTTTGACTCAGATGGATTCTGAATTTGCTCTGCTTGGGCCTCACTGTTAACTAACTTCATTAACTAAAATGCTGAGGGTGGATATTTTATTTTTGTCAAGTGATAGTCTCAAGAGTCCATATGTACATACATATGTATTTCTATATATTCCATATATTTGTATGTAAATGTATTCCCAGACACCATGTAAAGATGTATATCTTACCATAGCAAATGATGTGAGAAATGTGAAAATCATTGTGCTCCTTAAGTCAAGCTAACCTTGGACATTTTGTGAGAGGTCCCGTACTTATTTTAAATAAGTATACTGGTAATAGGAATACGCTGTTTTCTCTGAATCAGGATCACAGCAGTAAATCCTGTCATGCATGTTGTGGGAGCTTTCAGTAAATGTTAATTAATAGACGTAATAGTTTTTAGTATAGATACTTTATGTTCAATGTTTATTAGATTATGGTCGACTATTTTGGAGAATAAACCTTAAGCTTTAAACAGTTGCACTATTTATTGTGTATACAGATTCATATTTCAGACCACTCATTCTGTTAGCATTTTCCAGTAGTTTGATAGTACAATTTGCCTCAAACTGATTTTAGATTGTGAGCCGGATGTGCTAAGTTGATGACTCACGATATGAATTTTTATAGTAGTATAAACACTAAATATTTTATGCTTTATTTAAAGATTTTCTACCTAAATGTGTAACATTTGTGATTCAATTATTAGAAGAGTTATCTCATAATTCAGGTTTCAAAGTTTTGTCTAGAAATTATTTCTTAACCTAAATCTAGGTGTGGGATTGTGATACGGGCAGACAAGTTCGGAAAGTGTCCTGCTTCCGTTCTACTGTGAAGGTAAAATCTTAAGCAGATATTTTATGGAAATAATCTTTTTGTCACAGAAAAAATTGTTTTATAAGTTAGATGAAATTACTTTTGTAGGTTTTAAAAATTATTTCTTCCACATATGCCTGCAGTCATTTGATTCTCCTAAAGACTAGATTTTTGGGAGTATGTATGTTACGTGGTAGAACATTTGAATTTGAAATTAGAGCAAGGGGTGAATCTCTACAGCAAGATAAGGAAAAAGGTAGTACCTAGTATGCTTTTAGTAGGTAATTCTAGGAAGAGGTGTTACTTGCAGAATGATTATAACAGTAGCTAGACTGTTTTCTTCATAAGGGAGCTATTTGTGCCTCAACGTCTGCCTTCTGTAAGGTCATAAAGATAAGACATGTCAATTACTTAGTTCCAAAACAAAATCTTAGGTGGATAGTTGGCTACTATTAGGTTCATTCACTTTACAAATAAATAGTAGTTGGGGCTTATTGCATGATAGGAACTCTGCTATATGTTGGAGAAATAAGCTTCCATAAAACGTGGTTACTTTGATTCCTACAGTAGAAATTACCTTAAATGTTCTCAGAAAGTCCCACTAGTTTTCAATAATGTCAGCAAGATTAGGGAAAGATACTAGTAAAATGAGATAATGTTGCCTCATTTGCTTGAAAGACAACTATCTTTATATTGGAACTAACACTTTTTTTTTTAATGTAAAAAAGAATAGCTGTGTGCCAATAGTCAAGGTATTTCCTTTTTTTTCCTAAAAGGCAATATCTCTGGTAGTCCTCTCATGCTACTATGATCTTCTAATTATCAATTTAGTAAAGTTTCTGGGGAAGAAAATAGCATTTACTATGTGCTTGTATCCAATTTAACAATGGACTGTCTTTGAAGAAGTCAAAGTATTGACTTGATGAAAATCTCTAAGCTTTATTTGATCTGAAAAGATGCCCCTTTTAAATTCCTTAAAAAATACTCTTGCTATCTGACAGAGGTCATTAGGTTTCAGATGAAAATACATGAGTTGAAGAAAGAGGAAAGGAGGAAAAATTTAATATATTTGAGGGAAATTCCTTTGGTGAACTGTTTCTAGGAACCGGTCAATAAAAAGTGTCTTATTCCAATACTATTATTTATTTTTTGAACTAGAAAAGTTTTTATAAGTGTTGGTATTAGCAAGCAGTTGGTGAAATTGGCATTTTTGTTGCTGTTGAGACTATGAATTAATATTATCTTCCTGGAAGGCAATTTGGCATTATGAATGAATCTAAAAAAATTGTTAGATGAATTGACCCAGTGATTCTACTTCTAGAAAACTCTGTAAAAGAAATAATCAAGAACTTTGGCAGAGATTTATGAATACAAGTGTATATTATAAATATATTGTATAATTGGATGATTCGCAGTATCCTAAATGTCTTACAGGGAAATAGTTAAATTACGGTAAATGTATATGTTAAAAATGGTATTTCAGAAGAATATGTAAAGAGTTTGGAAAATGCTACTGATAAGATGTCAGGTAACAAAAGCATTATATTATCTTCAGCAAAGTACTAGCAAATCAAATCTAACAACATAAAAATAGGATTATACAGCCTGACCAAGTGAGATTTATCCCAGGAATATGAGTTTAGTTTAACATCTGAAAAAATCAGTGTAATACATCATAGTAAGAATAAAGGACAAAAAACATATGATCATCTCAGTAGATGCAGAGAAAGTATTTGCAGACTTTAACACCATCTCATGATAAAAATACACAAAAACTAAGGATAGTTGAGAACTTCCTCAACCCAAAAAAGAACATCTATGAAAACATCACAGCTCACGTCATATAAATGGTTTAAGACTGACTAATGCTTTCTCCTGAGATCAGGAACAAGACAGGATGTCTGCTTTTGGCACTTATAGTCAACTTTGTGCTGGAGGTTCTGACCCAGGGCAGTTAGGCAATAAAGAAATAAAATGCATTCCTGTTGGAAAGGAATAAATAAAATTATCTTGATTTACAAGTGACATGATCTTTTATATAGAAAATCCTAAATCCATAACAAAATGATTAGGACTAATAAATGGACTTAGCAAGGTTTCAGGATACAGTATCAATATACAAAAATTAATTGTATTTCTACACACTAGCAAGGAACATTCCAGAAATGAAATTAAGAAAACCATTCATTTACGATAGCAGCCAAAGGAATAAAATTCTTAGAAATAAATTTAAAGAAGAAATATTGGACTTGTACACCAAAAACTACAAAATATTGTTGAAAGAAACTAAGTAAAATCTAACTAAATGGAAAGACATCCCATATTCATGGAAGATTAAATATTGTTAAGAATCTCACACTACCCAGAATCTTCTACAGATTGGACATGAACACTACCAAAATCCCAGCAGCCTTTTTTTTGTTGTTGAAATTGACAAACTGATCCTAAAATTGACATAGAATTGCAAGGGACCCCAGAATAGTTAAAACAATCTTGAAAAGAAAGAACAACGTTGCAAGATTCAAACTTCCCAATTTCAAAATTTCCTACAAAGCTATAGTAATCAAGACAGTGTGGTACTGGCATAAGGATAGATATACAGATCAATGGAATAGAATTGAGAGTCCGGAAGTAAAACCTCACGTATATGCTCAACTGATTTTTGACAAGGATGCCAAGACTCTTCAATAAGAGAAATAATAATCTCTTCAACAAGTAATGCTGGCTCAACGGGATATCCATATACAAAAATAATGAAATTGGATCCCTACCTCATGCCATATCCAAAAATTGACTCAAAATGGATCAAAGATCAAAATGTAAAAAAAAAGAGCTAACACTATAAAACTCTTAGAAGAAATAAGAATAAATCTTTGTGACCTAGGGTTAGGTATCATAGATATGATGCCAAAAGCACAACAACAAAAGAAAAAGTAAATTAGACTTCATCAACATGAAAAGCTTTTATGCTTCAAAGGTCACTGTCAAGAAAGTGAAAAGACAACCCACAGAATGGGAGAAAATATTTGCAAATCATATATCTGATAAGGAACTTGTATCCTGAACATATAAAGAACTCTTACAACTCAACAATAAAAAGACAAATAACCCAATTAAAAATAGACAAAGAACTTGAAAGACATTTCTCCGAAGAAGATACACAAATGGTCAATAAGCACATGAAAAGAAGATCATCATCATTAGTCATTAGAGAAATGCAAGTCAAAACCATAATGCATTACTGTTTCACATACACTAGATGGCTAATATTTAAAAGATAATAATGTAAATTGAGAAGGATGTGGAGAAACTGGAACCTTCATACATTGCTGGTAGGATTGTAAAATGGTACAGCCACCTTGGAAAATAGTTTCACAGTTCATTAAAATGTTAAACAGAGTTATCATTTGACCTAGCAGTCTCACTCCTACATATTTCCAAGAGAAATGAAAACGTATGTCTATGCAAAAATATGAACATGGATGTCCATAGCAGCATTGTTCATAATAGCCCCAAAGGGGAAACAACCTAAATGCCCATCAATTGATGAATGAACAAAATGTGGTATATCCATGCAGTGGAGTATTATTTGTCAATAAAAAGGAATAAAGTACTGATATTAAAAATTCAGAGATTCAACAGAGTAGGACCTCTTGAAATATAAACTGCGTTGATTATTTTCAACCCTTTCTATTCCAGCAGTTGTAAAAGTAGCCCCACCCTCAGCCCAGGCAAGACTACCCGAGCCTTTCCCTTTTCTGTTTTATTCTTTTCTCTTGCTCTCGCGCTCACTCAGGGTCATTGAGTGGTGAGAGTCCTCTTAAAGGTAAGGCACTTCAGCAGGCCGGAAATGCTCCCTTTCCTGGGTCAAGAGTTAGAAGATATTAATTAGAAAGATACGTAAAAACTAAGGCCATATTCTCAGGTTTTTTTTTTTAAAAGCAGTTTATTGAAAATAGTGGGTGGAGCAAAATGGTGGGGTGAGCTGACCCGGGACTCTCTCCCCTCCAAACTACAAGAAAGGATTGGAAAAAAAATGAATTTCAGCTAATAAGCCTAATGCCAGACCGTAAGAGACCTACAGCACCACAAAGATGGAGGACGGAGAGGCTGCTGCTGGCCTGGGAGGAGCTGGAATAGGGTAGGAGAGAACTTCGCCCCCTCCCCTAGAGACTGGGATCACTGCCGCGGGTGTGGGAAGGAGCGGGGGAGGGGCCGTGTGACCGGGGGATCATCTAGGACTCCTGCCGCCGGTACAGTGGAAACCCTCTGACGGGGGAAAGCTTCCGTGCACAAGGACCCCATAAAGCCAGGGCCCTGGGAGTCCAGAGAACAGAGCTGATCCGAATCCAGATTGGTGCACCAGAGAAACCGCCCCTCCTCCCCCAGCAAACTGCACTGGGCGCCGCCATCTTGCCCTAAGGCGGAGAGCTCAGAACGCATGGCTCTCGACCCCCACCTAGTGGTGACAGGCTGTAACTGCAACCGAATTCTACCATCATGCGAAAAAACCGCTCCTCTACCATCCAGCAATTTATAAAAGCTCCAGAGCAGAAGGAAAACAATAAAAACACAGAATTAAGTCCTGAGGACTTGGAAATAGGTAAACTAAGTGAAAATGAGTTCAGAGTAGCTATAATCAAAAAACTCAATGAGGTAGAGAGAAAGATAGAGAAACAAGCCAACGAGTTCTGGAGTTTCTTCACAAAAGAGATTGAAATTATAAAGAAGAATCAAATAGAATTACTAGAGATGAAAAACACAATGGATCAGATAAAACAGAATAGATTCTCTGAATGCCCATGTAGACACCATAGAAGAGCAAATTAACATAATCGAAGATAGACAGCCTGAATGGCTCCAGACAGAGGAAGAAAGAGAACTAAGAATTTAAAAAAATGAGGAAAATCTCCAAGAGATAGCAGATTCGATGAGGAGAAAGAATTTAAGGATCGTAGGAATTCCCAAGAATGTGGAAAAGGAAAATGGAGCAGAAAGTGTGCTTAATGAAATTATAGAAGGGAACTTCCCAAATCTAGGGATTGAGGGAGAAATGTGTGTAGAGGAAGCTTTCAGATCTCCTAGATTTGTCAATGTAAAAAGACCTACTGCAAGGCACATAGTATTACAAATGGCAAAAATGAAAGACAAAGAAAGAATACTCAGGGCAGCAAGGCAGAAGAAAATAACCTACAAAGGAACTCCTATCAGACTTTCAGCGGATTTCTTTACAGAAACCTTACAAGCTAGGAGACAATGGAGTGACATATTCAAAACTTTAAAAGATAAAAATCTTCAGCCGAGAATACTCTATCCAGCAAGAATATCCTTCAGATATAAGGGAGAAATTAAATCTTTTCCAGACAAACAAAAGTTAAGGGAATTTGTAACCAAAAGTCCTCCACTACAAGAAATCCTCAAGAAGGCTCTCATACCTGAAAAAAGAAAAAAGGGAGAAAGGGGTCACAAACCACAGAGTAGGGAGACAGATAGATAGAAGCAGAATAGGATAGCAAATATTCAACTATAGCATTAGGATAAAGGTAAGGAAACTACCAAAGCAAAGACGATCTTTCACTCTAACTACAAACTCATAACGAGTTGGAATAAGAAATGAAAATAATAATTTAGGAGGGGAAGAGCAAAGGGACTAAATCAGTCTGGGCCAAGTAAGTAAGAGACCACCAGAGAATAGACTATATTATACTCCAGATTCTAAATACACACTTCAGGGTAGCCACTAAACTGAAAAACAGAACAGAGCCACAAAACATAAATAAGGAAAAATCTAAGAAACCCAGCATAAGAAATTGCAGTAGTCAATGGGTAGGCTAAAGCGCACAGGACAAGAAACAAAGGTAATGCAGGAAATCCAGATAACGAGCAACACATTGTCAGCATTAAGTCCACATGCACCAATAGTCACCCTCAATGTAAACGGATTGAACTCTCTGATAAAAAGACACAGGGTGGCAAAATGGATTAAAGAACAAGATCCAACAATTTGTTGCCTCCAGGAAACACACCTCAGCCCCAAGGACAAACACAGGCTCAGGGTGAAGGGGTGGAGGGCAATACTTCAAGCTAATAGCAAGCAAAAGAAAGCAGGTGTTGCAATTCTTATATCAGACAAAACGGATTTCAAAATAAAGCAGGTAAAGAGAGACACAGAGGGACAATATGTAATGATCAAAGGGACACTTCACCAAGAAGAAATAATGCTTATAAATATCTATGCACCCAACATAGGAGCACCAAGGTTCATAAAGCAACTATTAACAGACCTAAAGGAAGATGTTAAAAACAACACAATAATAGTAGGGGACCTCAACACCCCACTCACATCAATGGACAGATCATCCAGACAGAAAATCAACAAGGAAATAGTGGAGCTAAATGAAAAACTAAAACAATTGGACTTAACAGACATATATAGAACACTTCACCCTAAAACAGCAGAATACACATTCTTCTCAAGTGCACATGGAACATTCTCAAGGATAGACCATATGTTGGGAAACAAGGCAAGCCTCTACAAATTTAAACAAATTGAAATAATAACAAGCATCTTCTCCAATCATAATGCTATAAGGCTAGAAATTAATTACAAGAAAGAAGCTGAGAAAGGCACAAAGATGTGGAGACTAAACAAAACACTACTGAACAAGCAATGGATCATTGAAGAAATTAAAGAAGAAATCAAAAAATACCTGGAAACAAATGAAAATGATAACATGCCATACTAAATCATATGGGATACAGCAAAAGCTGTATTAAGAGGAAAATTCATCACAATACAGGCACATCTTAACATACAAGAAAAATCCCAAATAAGCAATCTTAAACTACACCTAACTCAACTAGAGAAAGAAGAACAAATAAAGCCCAAAGTCAGCAGAAGGAGAGAAATAATAAAAATCAGAGCAGAAATAAATACTATTGAAACGAAAAAGGCGGTAGAAAGGATCAATGAAACAAAGAGCTGGTTCTTTGAGAAGATAACTAAAATTGACAAACCCCTAGCCAGACTTACAAAGAAAAAAAAGGAGAAAGCTCAAATAAACAAAATCAGAAATGAAAGAGGAGAAATAACAACAGACTCTGCAGAAATACAACGGATTATAAGAGAATACTATGAAAAACTCTATGCCAACAAAATGGATAACCTAGAGGAAATGGATAAATTCTTGGACTCCTACAATCTCCCAAAGCTCACTGAAGAAGAGGCAGACAATTTGAACAGACCAATCACAAGGAAAGAGATTGAAACAGCAATCAAAAACATCCCAAAGAATAAAACCCCAGGATCAGATGGCGGTTCCTGGGGAATTCTACCAAACTTTCAGAGAGGATTTAATACCTATCCTTTTCAAGCTATTCCAAAAAATTAGGGAAGATGGAACACTTCCTAACACATTCTATGAGGCCAACATCACACTGATACCAAAACCTGACAAGGACACCACGAAAAAAGAGAACTACAGGCCAATATCACTGATGAACATAGATGGAAAAATTCTAAACAAAATTTTGGCAACCAGAATTCAGCAATTCATCAAAAGGATCATACATCATGATAAGGTGGGATTCATACCAGGGACACAGGGATGGTTCAACATCCGCAAATCAATCAACGTGATACACATCAACAAACTGAGGAATAAAAACTACATGATCATCTCAGTAGATGCAGAGAAGGCATTTGACAAGATCCAACAGCCATTTATGATAAAAACTCTGAACAAAATGGGCATAGAGGGAAACTACCTCAACATAATAAAGGCCATATATGACAAACCCATAGCCAACATCATACTCAATGGGCAAAAACTGAATGCCATCCCCCCGACAACAAGAACGAGACAAGGATGCCCTCTATCACCACTCTTATTTAACATAGTACTGGAGGTCCTGGCCAGAGCAATCAGGCAAGAGAAAGGAATAAACGGAATCCAAATAGAGAGGGAAGAAGTGAAACTCTCGCTGTTTGCAGACGACATGATCTTATATATAGAAAACCCCAAAAATCCTTTGGAAAACTCTTAGAAGTAATCAGCAACTACAGCAAAGTTGCAGGGTACAAAATCAATTTGCATAAATCAGTAGCATTTCTATATTCTAATAACGAACTAACAGAAAAAGAACTCAAGAACACAATACCATTCACAATCGCAACAAAAAGAATAAAATACCTCAGGGTAAATTTAACTAAGGAAGTGAAGGACCTATATAATGAAAATTACAAGGCCTTTCTGAGAGAATTGGATGATGACATAAGGAGATGGAAAGACATTCCATGTACATGGATTGGAAGAATAAACATAGTTAAAATGTCTGTTCTACCTAAAGCAATCTACAGATTCAACGCCATCCCAATCAGAATCCCAATGACATTCTTTACAGAATTAGAACAAAGAATCCTAAAATTCATATGGGGCAACAAAAGACCCCGAATTTCTAAAGCAATCCTGAGAAAAAAGAACAAAACGGTAGGCGTCACAATCCCTGACTTCAAAACATACTGCAAAGCTACAGTAATCAAAACAGCATGGTACTGGTACAAAAACAGGTGCACAGATCAATGGAACAGAATTGAAAGCCCAGAAATAAAACCACACATCTATGGACAGCTTATCTTCGGCAAAGGAGCTGAGGGCATACAATGGAGAAAAGAAAGTCTTTTCAACAAATGGTGCTGGGAAAACTGGAAAGCCACATGTAAAAGAATGAAAATTGACCATTCTTTTTTACCATTCACCAAAATAAACTCAAAATGGATCGAAGATCTAAAAGTGAGACCTGAAACCATAAGGCTTCTAGAAGAAAACGTAGGCAGTACACTCTTTGACATCAGTATTAAAAGGATCTTTTCAGACACCATGTCTTCTCAGAGAAGGGAAACAATAGAAAGAAGAAACAAATGGGACTTCATGAGACTAAAGAGCTTCTTCCAGGCAAATGAAAACAGGATTGAAACAAAAAAACAACCCACTAACTGGGAAAAAATATTTACAAGTCATATATCTGACAAAGGCTTAATATCCATAATATATAAAGAACTCTCACAACTCAACAACAAAAAATCAAACAACCTGATCAAAAAATGGGCTGGAGACATGAACAGACATTTCTCCAAAGAAGATATACGGATGGCCAATAGGCACATGAAAAGATGCTCATCATCGCTGATCATCAGGGAAATGCAAATCAAAACTACACTAAGATATCACATTACACCCATTAGAATGACAAAAATATCTAAAACTAATAGTAGCAAATGTTGGAGAGGTTGTGACAAAAAGGAACCCTCATACACTGCTGGTGGGAATGCAAACTGGTGCAGCCACTATGGAAAACAGTATGGACATTCCTCAAAAAATTACAAATAGAACTACCATACGATCCAGCCACTCCACTACTGGGTATCTATCCAAAGAGCTTGAAGTCAGCAATCCCAAAAGTCCTGTGCACCCCAATGTTTATTGCAGCATTGTTTACAATAGCCAAGACGTGGAAGCAACCGGAGTGCCCATAACAGATGAATGGATAAAGAAGATGTGGTACATATATACAATGGAATACTACTCAGCTGTAATACAGAACAAAATCATTCCATTTGCAATAACATGGATGGACCTTGAGAGAATTATGTTAAGTGAAATAAGCCAGTTAGAGAAGGATAATCTCTGTATAACTCCACACATATGAGGAATTTAAAAATGTGGACTAAGAGAACAGTTTAGTGGATACCAGGGGAAAGGTGGGGTGGGAGGGTGGGCACAAAGGGTGAAGTGGTGCACCTATAACATGACTGACAAACATTAATGTACAACTGAAATTTTACAAGATTGTAACCTATCATTAACTCAATAAAAAAAATAAAAAGCAGTTTATTTTAAACCTTGTGTATTTGTTATCTATTACTGAGTAACAAATTACTTCAAAGCTTAGTTGCTTAAAACAGTAAATATTATCTGACAGTGTTGTGGTCAGGAATAGAGAGCAGCTTAGCTGGGTGGTTGGTTCTGGCTCAGTGCCTCTTGTGAGGTTGCTGTCATCTGACGGCTTGACTGGGGTGGGGGGTTCCTGGGGGCTTGCATGCTTGGCAAGTCAGTGCTGGTTGTTGTGCAGAGGCCTCACTTCTTTGCCATGTGGATCTTTCTCTGTACAACTGCTTGTGTGGCTCTGCCCTTGAGTGAGTGATCCAAGAGAAAGCAAGGAGGAGGCCACCCTGTCTTTTATGATCTCGTCCTGCAAGTCTCACACCATCTCCTCTGCCACATTCTGTTCATTAGAAGCTAATCCCTCAGTGGAGCCCACATCCAAGGGGAGGAGAATGAAGCTCCTTCTCTTGAAGGGAAGGGCGTCAAGGAACTTGTGTACGTATTTTAAAACCACCAATAAACGCTTGAATTTCTAAACTGATATACGTTTCACGTGAATTTTGCAGTGCTTAACTATTCTTCAGAGACTAGATGTTTGGCTCTCTGGTGGGAGTGACCTCTGTGTTTGGAACCGAAGATTAGATCTCCTGTGTAAGACTAGTCACCTTTCTGATACAGGTAAGAAACAAATCAACGTAATTGTGAACTATGATTGACAGACTCTGAAAGACACAGAGAGTCTTCAGAGACTTTCCATGGAGACAGACGTCAATATAGGGGATTTTTTCTTTTTATTTCTGAATATAACATGTAGCCATATTTCTCCAGGTTAAGGGATAGGGTAAAATATATTTTCATCCCAAATTGGAAGGAGAAGACCCTGCCTCCTTTTGGCTTCCCTTTCCCTTCTAACAGAATTTCTCAAAAATGCTCAAGAAAAATCTGTCCATGTGTGCTGTTGTGCTGTGTTCATAAACTGAGTTTGATGAGTACCTTGACACCTGGAAGCAGACTTTTATGACTTTACAAGAGCGTTTTCTTCTTCATTTGTGGAGTCATTGGACTTTGAATAGATTGCTAAGGATGACCTCATTTTATAATTGGCTTTACTAAAGAGTTCATTCATGTGCAAACTTACCTAAAAAATTCTATTTTCTCAGAGTTCTGTTGACATACATTTTTGGTTTTAACAGAAAAAATCAGTTTGATTTCTGTTGATACCCAGGATCTTAAAAAATAAAATTAAAATCTATTCAGAGTAAAAATAAGTATAAATGAGTACATTTAAATGACAGTAACCTTGAAGTCATATGATACACCATTAACTATTTTTGTTTCTAAAAGTAATCAAATGAACCCATGGACATCCTAGAAAGAATATTATTAAGCATATTGTTGACGTCTTAAAGATAGCAGGAGCCCTGTGAATTGAATTTACAATTCGTAGTTGGAACTAGCTTATCTCCACGTAGGTATTATGAAATATCAGAAAAATAATGTGGTATCTTAGGAAAAGTAAATCCATACCTTATTAAGGGTTACAATTTAACTCTCAGTTCAGCATTTTATCACTAGTAATCTTGTTTGAATTTAGAGTGTATTTTCATGTTTTCTGTTATCATGAGTTACATCTCTTTATTTACAGGTACATTTTCTATTTCTTACAGTACCCTGTGGTTATCTGTGAATTTTGTTCCAGGAATTATTAGTAACTGTGTTGCGACATATTGAAATCAGGGCTGTAAAGAATCTTTTGTATGTTAATAGAAATAACCACCTATTGTTGCAGTCTCTCTTTCTTTTGCAAGTTTTCTTTAAGTACCATACATAAGTAGTCAGAGAATTGCCCTGTTTATTAGTGTCTCAAGAGATGGCAGAACCTTTGGGAGAATCTGCTGGAAAGCTTTGAAAAGGCCGTGGGTTTTTCAAAGCTTTTTGTGATTTGGGTTTTCCAAATTACAGGATGCCAAGTAGGTGGGTAGCAGTGCTGTTAGGCCCTTATCTCATGAAGCTCCTTCCATAAGCCTCGCTTGATTCATGGCTAGCAGGGCCGTTAGGGACAGTCATTCTGTATTTGGAAATAAGCAAAGATAATCGTAGTCATATGACACGATAGAAAGAGCCTTGGCCTAGAAGACAGGACGTCATGCCCTTTCCAGCAGTGTGCTCTGTGATTCTGTGTGTTAAGTTGCTACTTCTGGATTATTGAGTTTCCAGGATTTTTGCTTTACAAATAATTTGATAAACATTTTTTTAAGAAGCTGTTTTCTGCATCTAGAATTCTCTTGCTACCCTTTCCCCTGCTCTCCTGTCTCCTCCACTTCTTTATCTTATACCACTCTTCTTCCCCTTTCTCCTCCCCGACCATCACCTCCTTCTCCTCAAACACGGGAAAATACAAAACATCCTGTTCGAACAGCCCTATGAGGAGGAAAGATTTTGCCAGAAATACTTCCAGAATCACAAAGTGCTAGTCTTTTGATGGGTGGGAAGGTAAAGCAAATGAGTAGAATATTTTCCAGATTTCTAGATTTGTTATAAATTATATATATGTAAATTACTTATTTCATAATGGAAAAATTAACTTTAATAAACAAGTTTTTGCGAACACTTGTGTTGGTTCTGAATCTAATATATCAACTCTTTAATTCTTGCTGACAAAAGTAATAATTGTAACTTATCTTACAGAAGTAATGGTTCCTCTAATATCATTTCATGATTCAGCCATAAAAAGATACTCAGAACTCTATACTTAAATAAAGTGAAATGTGGTGGAATGTTGAATCTGATTATTTTAGTAATGCAAGGAATTTCGTAAATATATTAATTGATTATAAACATGCTATTTGAAGGCTACTTTCTTAGCTGTTGACTGTTGGCTAACTCGTTTACTGCCAGCGAGCCCACTCCAACTTCTTAAATTTATATTGAGGAAAATGCCTGTCTCACGTCTTGTTGGAGCTAGCCATCGTATCAGTGGTGATGGTGATTATCTTAAGGGGTCCCTGGTAAGTAATTTCACCACGATAGTAAAAATATTCAAAGAGCATATCCTATTCTTAATAAATCAATAATGTCTTCCAAAGGTCTCACCTGCTTTTCACAGAATCATTTTGCACATGTGAGGGAGCCAGGAAGTGTGAGGTAGCAAATTGTGTGTGCTCACCCCGTATGGGAAATGACTGACATAAAGCTGAGAACATTTTTTTTTGGTGTAATCCATGAGGAAAATAATTTGACCTTTGTTTTATATATTTTTGAAGGGGTCAGTGCTTTGATTGAAATCCCTAAGAACTGTGTTGTGGCAGCAGTTGGCAAAGAGCTGAGTGAGTATGACTCTTTTTTTTCTTTTATTTCTTCTTTTTAAAATTTTACGTTAGACTTGTGTATACATTTTGAAAAGACTGATTAGTTTTGTGTTTAAGGGACGTCTGCCCCTGCCCAGTCTTGGCCTCCTGGGATTGTTGAAGTGACGTGGAGACCGAGACATTTGCAAAACGTTAGGTCAGTCTTTGTACCACCCTTTGGTCTAACATAGCCGGGTGGGCAAGGTGCCCCACTCCTCTGATGCCATTTACGTTCCCCTGTCTTCCCTGTCGCTGATCCACACTCGTCCAGTCACTCAGCAAAAATTTTAACCCCATAAAACAACTGTCAATGTTCTGGAAACTGAAGACTTGAGTTAGGAGGGTTAGAGGGGGATTATTTTGGGGATTCCCTAAGGCAGAAACTGTGGAGTTTTGTCTCTGGAAGCCAGAATGAGACTCCTTTTCTCGGGGGGAGTCGATGCCATTTCTCTCAGAGCAGCAGGAGAGCAGAGGGAGGGGAGCAGGAGAAACTGTGTAAATGTCTAGACTGACAGAAACATGCCGTTCGGAGGCCGCTTTCTTAGGTCCCTGCCAGGGAGGCCTTGTGCGCTCGCTGCCATATGAACAGAATTTGGGTGCCAAGAAGAGGTGGAGTCAGCCTGCTTCTTAAGAGCTGCTTCTTTCTAGAGGAATTTGTCTGCTGTAGCCCAGAGGGCTTGATGTTGCCTGTGCTGCTTCCAGAGACCAGCCCCGAGCTGTGCTGTGTTTGCACGGGGCCGTGAGATGTGAGCGAATTGTTCACCGCTCAGTAACTGCCGTCTGCAGGCCCCACTGCTCTGCAGCCAGGTTTCTCTTTCTTCAGCTGACCTTTCCAGGTCTAACGGTGTCTGAGAAGTGATTTTCTAGACCCTGTGCTTGTCCTTTCCTTTTATAAGATAGTTTGTAATTTTGTGTTTAGATTTTTCTTCTTCCTTCCTTGCAGAAATTCAGTTTTCCTGTATTCTCCATCGAGCTGGACAGACGCCTAGCTCTTCCCTGCTTCTCTCCTCTCGGAGCCGATCATTCACTTTGTGTTTAGCTGGTTTTTCTCTAACTCGGTGGTTCTCAGACTTTAGTGTGCGCCCGAATGACCTGAGGGCTGGTTAAAAACCCAGCTGGGGCCTTACCCGCAGAGTTTCTAACTGAGGAGGACTGGAGTGGGCCTGCGCTTCTGCGTTGCTAACAGTGGCTGCCCTGGGGGCCGTGCTCTGAGGCCTGCTGCTCTCAGTAGTTTGTTCCGCTCCTTTGCACCTCACTGCTGTTGCCCTGTTCGGGCCCTCGTGTCTTCCCTCGCCTGGTCCGCTGCGCTGCTCTCCTGACTTATCTTCCCTTTGCTCCTTAGTGCCTCTCACGTGCCTTCTCCTCCCCGAGTTCAGTGTTTCTCGGACACACTCTCCGTAGATGCTAGAGGGATCTGTCTAAAATGCAAGGCTGCACCCCTACGTAACAGCTTCAGAGCCTTTCTGTCGCCTACAGCAGTCGTTTCTAGAGGCCCAAGTTCTGACTAGGACGAAAGTTCAAACTTCTGGAGATCACCATAGTTTGCCAAATTTTTATTTTGCTTAGTAAAAACATTAAAAGACAAAAACAAAAATCCAAACAAGTGACCATTTACCACCCTCATTTTGTAATTACTTTTTAACAGCAAAGTATGAGGAACATGATCTCAGAAAAAAAGAATATTCAATTTAAATTGAATACATTTGGTTTTATAAAAAACTCACATGGGCCTTATTTTTGCTCCCAATGAATGAAATATGCCCTAGAGGACCAAGGTGAGGACTCCAGAAGCCTGCAAGGTAAAGTCCAGACCTTTCACCATGTCAGCTCGGCCCCCAGTTATCTGCCTCCTGCCTCCCTGAGCCCCGGATCTCTCATTGTCAACACTGGATTGTCTGGGAGTCCCACCTCCCCGGGGGGGGTTGGCACCTCTGTGCAGTCATTTCTGCTGTCACCCTGTTCCAGGCTTGTCTTCCTACTCATCGTCCTCCTTGATCTGGCTAGTTCCTACTCGCTCTTTAAGAGCTCAGCTCCAGTGTCTCTTTTTTTGAGGACGAAGCCTTGCTTGCCTAACACCTCCCTCCCGGCCGTTTTTCCTCCGTGTCCTCACAATCTCCTATCTCATAATCTATCTCATTTCACTTGCTACTTTAAAAAAAGACTTCTGCTTGCTTTTCGTTGTCTCCTCGCCCCTCCCCTTCAGAATGGGAGCTCCTTGGAGACCGGAACTTTCTTGTTCTTCTTTCTGCTAACAGATGAGAGATTTTCATCGACTGAATGAGTGAATTCATTGAAGCAGTAATAAAAGCCATACCGATGCCTCAACAGGGGTTAGAATGTCATCTGAAACAAGGACCACGTGGAAGCTGGTTTTACTCAGAAAGTAATTTATAAAACATAATGTTCTTGAAAATGACGTTCTGCATTTTACTTTGCTCTATCATAAAATAAATATGCAGTGCCATTTTTCCTTATATTAAAGGAAGTTTCATTCCTGTAAGTGGAGTACTGTTTCTGTCTCCAGGAGCCAGCTCGCGCCCGTGTCCTTGGTTCAAGCGTCCCACGCGCATTTCCGCGTCTCTGTGAGGGCGCCTTCGGGAGGAAATGTAGTTCCTTTGTGCCGCAGCGACTTTGAGGCTTTCCCGGCTCAGCAGGGCCGCGGCTCTGGGACTTCAGTCTGGCCGAGAGGCCGGGCTTGTTTTCTTAACCCTTTTCTAGAATTGACTGTTGCTTCTCTTCTGTCCTCTGATCTAATTCGTGTTTGTTTTATTTCCTTGAAGTTACTGCATGGGTGACCCCGTGGATGCTCGTCTGTAGAGGCTGCATTTGTGGGCTCACTGAAGAGTTTCACATTGTGTTTAGTCCTTTGTAGTTCTTTCTAGAAGCCAACTTGGCAGATTTCCTTTTCTTGTCAGTATTTCAGGTTATGATCTCTGTTAGTCTGATCAGGTTATGATCTCTGTTAGTCTGATTAAACAGTACGTTGCCTGTTATTCCACAGCTCCAGTCTCAGGGTTATTTGGTAGTGTTCCAGCTGCAGCAGTTTACACAGCTTTCATGGGAATCAGGGAGAATCCCCTTTGTATTGATGGGAAGACCTTCTTCTTTTGACAGCCACAGTTGCAATGTGAATGGCTGTCAGGATTAAATAACCTTGCTAGAGATTTGCCAGTTTGAAAACATTGTCCAGAGACATAGAAAGAAACGTGGCGTGATGTATTTTCCAGAAAGGAGTGTGAGAAAGGAGAGAGACTTAGTAAGGAGCCGCCACTTGGAAAGGATGTGACCTCTGAGACCTGTCCGCTTCTCAGGTGTTAGTCCCTAGTCTGTGAGCATCCGCGGCGCTTGGTGCAGTGGCTTATTTTAGCGCACAGTATGCTGAGCATCAGCCTGGCCACAAGGCTCCCTCCCACTCTGGGCGGTGAGTGTTTCAGCAGTGGCCGGGCCTTATTCACATTTGATGTCTGAGTGCCTGGAACATAGTAGGTGAATAGTAAATGTTTGTTGATAGATTCACTCCAGTTGGTTTGATTTGGGGTTTTCTGTATGGATTAAAATTAGAATTTATATGCTAGTTTAAATAAAAGTATTTGTTAAAGTCAGATAATGAGTAGAGCAGCATATAGGGCATCTGGAGGGTCTGCTATAGTGAGAAGAACTGTGTGGCACGCAACAACGACGAGGCACATTCTCCTCAGAGAGTTCACCATTTAGTGCCGTACGCCTAGGTATTAAGAAAAGTTAAAAATGGGGCCGGCCCCGTGGCCAGGTAGTTAAGTTCGCAGTCCGCTTCAGCAGCCCAGGGTTTCGCCAGTTCGGATCCTGGGCGCAGACGTGGCACCGCTCGTCAGGCCACGCTGAGGCAGCGTCCCACATGCCACAACTAGAAGGACCCACAACTGACAATACTCAGCTACCTACTGGGGTGTTTTGGGAGAAAAAGGAGAAATAAAATCTTAAAAAAAAGAAAAAAAGAAAAGTTGAAAGACGCAGCGGTTGAAGTCGTCACTGAGTTGAAGTTAAACGTGAGTTTGTAGCTTATTCTGTAGCAGTGCTTATGGCCTGGGAACCTGAGTACAGAAAGCTGACAGTGGAGATGACTGAGGGACGTGGGCCAGCCGCTGGCTGAGAGATGGGGCCGCCGGCGGACGTGCACGGAAGCCTGGAGAGGACAGGGCTCCATGGTTGGTAGTGGGTTTAGAATAGTTTATTAAGGGGTCAGGGTTCTAAGGACACACTCGGGATTTTCGCAGATCATTTCAAAAATCTCAAGCATTTGAAAGAAGTATTTTAAAGTGGTATGAATGACTCTCTTTGGAGATGGATTTTTCAATATTTTAGGTATTTCTCACTTAATAAATTGCTGGCTTTTTGAAGAGAAATAGAATTTTATCTTCTACGACTATTTTAATAAAATTTTATCTGTCTTTTCGTTCAGTAATTTTCAAGTTGGTCGCACCCACAGAAGGATCACTAGAATGGAATATTCTTGAAGTTAAGCGCCTCCTTGATCACCAGGATAACATTCTCTCATTGGTTAATGTCAATGGTAAGCTCATCGTGTGCATGTTTGTATTATGTGAAATTTTATACTTGTTATCATAACCTGTTCTGAACTTCAGTCTTGTTTTGTTTTAGGATTCTAGAATTACCGTCATTAAAATACGCTTTAGAGTAGTGAGGACTGCCAGTCTCTTGTACTTGGAGGTTAAGCCAGTGGAACTGATCCAGTTTTGTAGATTAGTCGGTCCAAGACTTAGGCACAAGGAGAAGAGTGGAGTAGGGCAGAGAAAAGAGGTGATGGGGGGAGCATAATTATCTCAGGCACTCCTTGGTAGCTGTGGGATGATTGTCATAGGCTGTAAATACTAATGCTTAGTGGCATTTTGGTAGCTTTGGCAGTTGGTTCTGGCTAGTTAGTTCCTCTTTTGTAGACTAACCAGTACAATATTATTTAGCAAGTTATACACTTATGATAGAAGGAGCAAGAGTCAAGCCCGCTGTATTCATGGTTGAAGATTTTCAGAGAGCACCACCGAAGTAAGGTAAAGGTCTACAGAAAATGGTCATATCTGCCCTTCCTCATGGTGGTGGCTTTTGACTTGCCGGCCATCCGATTTGGCTTCATAATGATTTTAATGAGTATCTCCTGGAGCTGAATCTGACGTCAGATAAGATAGGACATCAGGCAGGAGAGGATCACAAACCACAAATCCTGGGATTTAGCTAGTTCACTTGAATATAAATATATAAATAAACATAAAATAAATAGAAATAAATAATATGGATAAAGTGACACCTTCTATCATCAGAGCTCTGCTGAGTCGTCTGTGTTCCAAGGTCAGATAAGAGGCCTCCTGGATGTCTTTAGTTTGATAGTCTGGCGGAGACAGTAAGAGGGTCGGTAGGGATGCTATGAGTGTGATGTGGTGGGAGGACTGGGCTGCACCCCCTGACCTGAGACCTGGGTTGGCTCTTTTGAACAATACTCTGTGTAAACAGGCAAAGGGAAAGGGAGGCACAGACAGCATCAAGAGTAGTCTCCATTTGTGTGCCATTCAGTGACATTTTCAGATATGCCAGTGAGAATGTCCCTCCCAGCTTGAAAATTGTCCTCTCTAATCGCCATCTTCTTGTGCAGCCCAGCTGCAAGTCTAAGGACCAGATTGTCTATGGAGATACAAGTAATAATGTTGGGAGCACCCCTTTATTTTTCTCTGGGGGCTCTTTTTCCTCTAGCCGTGGATGACAGCACAAAAGGCAAGTTCTTGTGTGGGAGACCCTCTGACATGGAGCCGTAAGCTCCAAGGCCCTGGAGCTGCTGAGAAAAGCACAACAGTGTTCTGGCCCATTACGCTGGTCGTGCCGCCTGCTTGTCCCGTTTCAGCGGTGAAGCATTGGTACCATTGAGCCAGTGTGCTTCCTTAACAGAGGCCAGGGGATGCTGCTGAAGAAGCCTTGACTCCGTGGCGCCTCTTTTGCTGTGTGATATGCAGAGACGCTTGTGTAACAGTTTACCCAGGAAAGCTTCCTTCAAGTATTTCTTTGCCAACTACTTAAGGGAAGGAAGATGGGAAGAAAACGCAAAAAAATTGCAAATGAGAATTTTTTACTTTCTAAACTCCATGACTGTAAAATTACAGTACAGATAATAAGTAAGCCAAAAGCCTATATAGGAATCATATGGACAAGTAGTCTGGTAAAATTTGAAAACACCGTGACAGTCTAATCCTGTCCTGTGCACAGGCATATCGGCCGTGCTGCCGATTTTGGCGATCTCGAAATGATTATGTTGTGCAGTTCCCAGCTTCACTCTCAGCCCTGCTTCTTTGTCCCCACCATTTACCAATGAAAGATGTGGCCCAGGGCAACCTTAGAAGGGTACAACAGAACGCTCACAAATGTGGGTCATGGATACCAGGTTTGCTACAAGATCCGAATGCTTGAGCAGAAGGTTTCCTAAGACAGACAAGATAACTTTGCCTGTCTCTTCTGGCAAAAAGCTCTGGGTGCTTCTTCTTTATTTTATTCCTTTTCTTGTTTTGTGCTGACAGCATGGGATGGTAATCACAAAGTATTAGTCCTTGTGAGGGATGGGTAGACAGATGCCAGGTGAGATTTTCATACTAAGTGACTTGATACTTACATAGGATGAAAATCTATCCACGTATAATACGTTGTTGAGGTTGTTTGGTGTGAAACATTTTGAATGACCTGTTTGAGAATATAAATAATTTGCACAGTGATGAACTGCACTGACTCAGGTAAATGCCAGTGTTTTGTTTGTAGTGAAAAATTCCAACTGGGCACAAATCCTTTGTTTCTATTACCCAGAGGAATCACAGACGCTGGGAGGGTTAAGGCGGAGCAGGCGGCCGTGTGGTCTCAGGAGCTCATGTGCAGAGCTGGGGTCAGGAAGAACCTTCACTCCTTAGCTTCTCTGGTTCTTTTGTAGTGTGAGTGAAATTGGAAAGAGGGAAAGGGATAGAAAAGAAAGTCGTGGAAAGCTTAGTACTGCCTTAAATTGCCCACTATTAAAACTAGAAGCCTATTTCTCTCCACAGATAAGAAACGAACTTATTTCTCCATAGAGCAAATTCTAGAGAGTCTGTTAATAAACTGTAGAAATTGGGCTTGGAACCAGTACGAAATAATGTTTATGTGTATTATTGCTGGTAATTCCTTATTTCTAAGAGATTGTTCATCTCCTCATTAGAGATTTCTGTCCTGCTTGTTTATTTGATAAATGGAATAATTAAATCACAATTACTCGTTTATGTATTCCTAAATTACAAGTAACTGGATATTTTAATACCATCAATATGGAATAATACCAGGGGCTCAAAATAATACCAGGGACTCAAAAAATAACAGTTGATGTCTTTTTTAAATGACTACACATTTATATTTAATTTGACTTTTACCGTCATTCTCATATAAGGCATGAGAAATCCAAGACAGAGAAAGGTTAAAGGACTTCCTAAGGGCCACATGGCTGGTGGCAGGAGAGCCAAAGCTAGAGCTTGGGTTTCTAGACTCGCAGTGCCTTGTTCTGTTGTACTTTACCCTAAATAGTAAGAATTAAAGTAAATTACATTTCTTTAAGATAATTTTTAGTCTCAGCAGTTGTACATTTTCTGTTAAATACATAATTTGTAAGGTGTCTTAGTCGGCCCACTAATTTCATTTTCTTTAAAGGTTTAAAAAACTTGTTATTGTACAAGTAATACATAGTTATAATAGAAAAATGAGAAAATAGAAACATAAAAAATGTAAAAATTAAAATTAAAAGCATCCCACCATACGGTATTAAGCACTGGTCCATATCCTTCTAGATGTTTTTCTGGGCATATGTATGTGTGTATATGTGTACACATATGGTTTTCTGTTTTGTAACAGTATGTCATGAATTATATTTCCATATCATGATAAACATACTTTTCCAACCTAATTTTCAATAACAGCATTACTGTTTCATTTTGTGGATATCTTATTTATTTATTTGTCTCCAATTGGATGTTTAGGTTATCTTTAGATTTTTAATATTATGTGTAACAACCTTGTTACATATATCTTTTGTGTGCTTCCCTCAGGATAAATTCCTAGAAGTGAATTGTTGGGTCGTTGGGTTTACATTTTCTAAGGTTTTTGATGCACACTACCAAATTTGAGAGGATCGCCCCAGTTCATACTGGGTGTTAGTAATGCGTGAGTGTGCTGATTCCCTGTACTTTTGTCAGCATTGCATATTTTCCTGTCTGATAATCTTTCCCAGTTTGCAAGTCAGTAGGCAGTATCTCATTGCTTTTAGATTTCTTTGATTATTAAGAGAGTTGAACATCTTTTCATGTGTTTACCGACCATTTGTATTTCTTGTTTTGCCTGTTCAGGTCCTTTGCCCATTTTTTCTGCTAGAGTATTTATCTTGTTCTTAGATCTCCAAGAACTCCTCATGTATCAAGTGTAATAAGTCTATTTTGACTTTTAAATTGCAAATTTCCCCCAGCTTTTTGTTATTTAAATGTATGAGTTTTAGGGGGCCTGCCCTGGGGCTGAGTGGTTAAGTTTGAGCGCTCCGCTTAGGCAGCCTGGAGTTCACTGGTTTTGATCCTGGGTGCGAACCTACACACCGCTCATCGAGCCATGCTGTGGCAGCATCGCACACAGGAGAACTAGAATGACCTACAACTAGGATGTACAACCGTGTACTGGGGCTGTGGGGAGAAAAAAATAGAAGAAGGTTGGCAACAGATGTTAGCTCAGGGCCAGTCTTCCTCACCAAAAAGCGTACTTTAAAAAAAAAGTATGACTTTTTTGCTAAGTAGATATTTGCAGATCTCTTTGCCCACCCCCTACCCTGCCTCCTCTACAGCCTTTAAGTACTCCATGTTCATATAGAAGTGTTCACCTTTATTTCTTCGATCCTTTAAGTACCTTTAATGCTTTAATCTATTTGGAACTTATTTTAGTACATGTGGAATGATAGAAAACATCTATTGGCCTCTGCCCCTAGTTCCTGGCACAGAGCTCCTAAAACCCCTGTAGTTTCCTACGTGGTGAGAGCACAAGGAGCGTCTTGTGTTCTGATATTTGGTCTGATGTTTCCTGACACAGAGCTGCTGGATAAAGCCCTTGGAATTTTCTGTGTGGTAGGAGTGTCTTTTGTTCTAATGAGGCCACTCTTTCTTGGTGGTTTCTGGGTGGGGGCTGGCCACCAGAAAGACCAAGCCATGATTAGAAACTTGGCATTTCCAGCCCCACCCCCCATTTTCCAGAGAATGGAGTTAATAATTGATCATGCCCACGTGATATAGTCTCCATAAGAATCCTGAAAGTATGGGGTTCGGAGAGCTTCCGGGTTGCCAAACATGTGGAGGTGCCGGGAGAGCGGCGCCCTCGGAGCGGGCATGGAAGCCTCACAACCCTTCCTGCATCTCTTGCCCTCCTCCATCTGGGTGTTCAGCTGTATCCTTTATCATGTCCTTTTATGGTAAACTGCTAAACAGTGAGTAAACTGTTTTCCTGAGTTCTGAGCTGCTCTAGCAAATTAATTGAACCCAAGGAAGGGGTGAGAACTTCTGATTTATAGCCGATCAGTCAGAGCACAGGTAACAACCTGGACTTGTGATTGTCAACTGAAGTGCAGACGGTCTTGAGAGACTGAGCCCTTGACCTGTGGGATCTGACGCTGTCTCCAGGTAGATAGTGTCAGAATTGGGTTAAATTGTAGGACACCACCCCAGCTGGTGTTCCAGAATTGCTTGGTGTGGGAAACCATCTCCCCGACCCCTAGTGTCAGAAATGCTGTGTGTGCCAGTGGTATGAGAATAAAGGAGAAACGCAGGAAAAGTGTAGCTTTTCTAAACGGCCTATGATCCAAGGTAAGGTTCTTTTATTTTTATTCCCCAAATACTTAACCAAATATTCCAGCATGAGGTGTTTCTTTCTTCACTGAATTGAAATGCAGTCATTATCACGTACTAAATAAGGAAACTTGAGTCTATTTCTGGCTCTTCTGTTCTGTTCTATTAATCTTCCTGTTTGGCTTGTGTAGGTACTTCACTGTTGCAATTATTGTGGTTTTATAGAGCATTACTACTGGGCAGTCCATTAATTTTTACGTTTAGCCTAGGTAAAATGATCAATAATGAGACGTATATGAACTCTGCCTAGATCTGAGCTTTGTGTCCGGCTCCCACGTTGGAGAGCTGATCATCTGGGATGTCTCGGACTGGACCGTGCAAGCCTGTGAACGCAACTTCTGGACACAGCTGGACACCCAGCAAGAAATAAAACTCTATCAAAAACCAAATGACATTTCTATTCATCATTTCACATGGGATGAAGAGGTAAAAAAAAAAAATTGAGACAATATTTGTAAATTTTTGTAAATTTGCCTTTTTTAATAAACCCAATTTCTAATTATTAAAATTTAATCTCATGATGGATATAGAAAGGTGTCATTCCCCATGTTCAGATTGTGCTTTAAAATGTTCTGATAGTTTTCAAAGATTGCACACTGCATTACAAAAGCCTTTTCATCTTAGCTCCTATCCCAGAGGCAGGTGGCCACAGATTTAAAAGCTCTCTTGCAACTTTGGGTTGGATTAAATAACTCCCTAGGATTTGAGGATAATGTTAAAATTGTTTTAAGAAACACTTTGGGAAAGAATCCTTTTGAAGATGCGGGTGCATTTCCTAGTGAGGTAAAGGAAATTAGAAATTTCAGGAACGTTTTGCTTTTAGTCTCCTGGCACCCTGGGGCAGGACGGCCATGCGGGGATTATGATTTCAGTCCTGCAGGCGTTGGCCGGGTTGCTCCGGAAGCTCTTCTCATCTTTTTTTGCAGCAAGAGATTAGTACAAATGCGTCACTGAATCCTGGCTCTGATCTGAGCATCTCTTCTTTTAGCTTCAGGGGCAGAAAATGTGTTTAAAGGGGGGTTACTTTTTAAACGTCATCACAAGAAATGTTTAAGAGCTGGAACCGTTGAGGAGGGGGTGTGCGGAAGCTTTTATGGCACTTTATTTTGTGCCTTTCTATGCTGTTTAAAATTTCTAATTGTATGCATGTTATTTTTATTTAAAAATTTCAGTAATAGTGTTTTGGATGGGGAGAGTATGCTCCATTTTTTTCTTTGCACCTCTTTCACTTTAAAAACAAAGCAGAATAGGGTAAAGAATGCTAATATAGCCAAAGATTAAGCTTCTTTATATCCCGACTTTATTTTGAAAAGAAGAAATACATGTGATAAAAAAATAAAGATGGCAACTACATTTCTAAGAGCTGTAGCCCAAAAAATTATATGTATTTTTAATTTGATACCTTTTTCTCACTTTTGTAAAAATTAGTATTTAAAATGTTTTTTCATTTTGTATTCTTTTTAATCTTAAAAATTTGGGTTGATGTTTAGTAACTGCTATAAATGCCTGATAAAGTGTTAGTTTTCCCTAATTTTCCTTCTTTTATAGGGGGTTCTTTCTTTCTACAGGAAGCCATTAATTATTGATGATAGGTGATTGATAGTTACTGTGTTGAGGAAATGCTGCCCAGAAGCTCATTAATTCTCTAGTTGTTTTTATCATTTTCCTTTCTTTCCTTTTATAATGTAAGTAGATAAATCACTTGGACTCTGCACAGTTTCCTGGGCTGTGGAACTAGTTTCTGGGGTTTCTTTGCATTGACTGCTACCCATGGGGCTCTAGATTTTAGTAAGTTTCCCAGCTCTTCTCAGCAATGCCCCTGGCACTGGCCCTCAGCTTGCATTGCTGAATGCAGAGCACCCATCCTGAGGAACAAGGGGATCACTCCAGATCCAGACTCTGGTAAGCCTTGGAGGCAGGTTGTGGTCCAGATACTGTAGGTCTGAGTTGGGTTTGTAGTGTTAGAGGCCACATGAGAAGGGTTCTTTGGTGAAAAAAGGGAGGCAATGTGTAGGGATTTTTGAAAAGTCTGCCTCACTGGGTACCTACTGAATAAGAATGAATGATTCCAAGACAAGTGCTCCAGAAAGTCTGGTGACTTGAAAAATAATTTCAGAAGCTAGGTGCTGTGTGCAAGGAAAGAGCGAGGGACTGGAGTAACACCACCTTCATTCTAATACTGACTCCATGTCTTAATTTTTGGTGTGACTTTAATCTTTTTTTTTTTTTGGTGAGGAAGATTTGCCCTGAGTTAACATCTGTTGCCAATCTTCCTCTTTTGGCTTGAGGAAGATTCGCCCTGAGCTAACATCTGTGTCAGTCTTCCTCTATTTTGTATGTGGGTCACTGCCACAGCATGGCCACTAATGAGTGGTGTAGGTCCGCACCTGGGAACTGAACCCAGGCTGCCTAAGCAGAGCGTGCCAAACTTAACCACTAGCCCACCAGGCTGGCCCCTAATCTTCTTTTTAATTTTAATTTGCTTATTTGGAAAATGGCAATAGTAGTTGCTTTTTCTACCTTAATGAGATGTTGTGAGGCTGAAATAAGATAAATATTGGTGAAAGTACTTTCAAAAGATTAAAGTTGTTTTAGCAAAAAGGTATTTCTAATACTTTTGGAAAATTGTTTCTGTGAAGCCTTCAGAGGATCTTAAGATGATAGTGCCACTATAGCACATATTTTTTGTATCCTTTATCGGTCTCTTGATTGTGAAGTGCAAGTAATTTTGCTCACATTTTCCAGACAAAAGAAGCTAAGTAATTTTCCCAAGGATATAGTGTTATATGAATGAAAACCTGGGTCGTCCCTCAGCAGCTTCCCCTGCGAGGCCAGCCTGCCGGCCATAGCTCCTTTCTGTAGCTGCGTCTTTCAGGGAAGAAGGAAGTGATGCTAAGGGGGGTGATGTGCAGAGCTTTCTCTGTATCAGCGGCTGCACCCTTCTACCTTCTAAAGGCTCTGGGCTTTCGTCAGTGCTTTGGTGTTTGGGCTGAAGGCTAGGAATGGGTAAGATAACAGTGGCTTTCTGATGTCACACCAGGGCTGCAAATCTGTTACACCTGGTAGTGATAAGTACTAGTTTTTTGTCCATTTCTGAACTTCTTTCCCCTCAGAATGTATTTGCTGCAGTTGGAAGGGGTTTATATGTGTATAACCTTCAAATGAAGCGTGTGATTGCCTGCCAGAAAACCGCGCATGACTCCAGTGTCCTGCACATTGCCAGACTCCCAAACAGGTACGCATTCCCATCAGTTCCGCAGCAGGTCAAAGAAGTGCGCGGTTCCCCGGGCCCCACTGTCATGTCTCAGGAGGCGAAGTTACCTGGCTCCATGGCTTGACCTGCTGTGTTCTTTTGGAAATGGAGAATACCCTATGCTGTCTCCAATGGAAGAGTTAGTGGCAGTATATTACAAAACATACAAGGAGTAGGGTTCAAACGAGTTATATTGAATTTCATTATGATTAGAAGAGATCCTTTAAGATTTGGTATTTATATACAAAGGTACAAGACTTTTGGGTACTTACTTATATGCCAGTTTTTCTTTTTATATTTTCCATTAACCCACCTTTTTGTTGTTGTTTGTTTATGCCAGAATCAAATGGTAGTCTCCTGTTGTCTAAGGCCAGGAAGTGAGGGCTTTCCTCTCCACGTAAATTTGACGGCTGCGTTTCTAGGGGTAAAATTATATGAAGGGAATAGTATGATTTTCTAGGCGGGATACTTTCAGAGTGAGAGGCACCCTGAGAAGAAAGTGTAATTCATACCCACTTTCCTGGGTGCATTTTAAAAGATGGAGATGGTATATTTACCACATCTGAGCCAATGTGACAGTATAATTGTGCGTATCCTGAAGAGAGCTTTTCCTCTGCATTGTCAAGCCATGTTAAACTGGGACTTTTATCCGCTCCTGCCAAGAGCCGAATGAATAAAAGCAGTTGAAGCCTCCACTGATTTTTTCGCTGCGAATTTAGCACTGGCCATCCATGGTGCTCTGTCTTTTTATCACTGATTTTCTGTCCTGACAGGCAGTTAATCTCATGCTCAGAAGATGGCAGTGTACGCATTTGGGAGTTACGAGAAAAACAGCAGCTTGCAGCAGAGCCTGTACCAACAGGTGGGTATCTTTTCTCAAAAAGATAGTCTTCTCATTTGAAAGGCAGACTAAAGGCAAAACAGTAACATACAGTGTGCTCCAAATAGACATAAGATGTTTACAGGAAGCATGTGGTAATTGGGATCTGGGATTCACATCTTAATATTGCTTTAAGGGGGAACTGCCTGTTTATTTCAATTCCGTCAAGTAGGACTCTGTTGTTTTGAGGGGAGACTGGTGCTCGGGTAATCTGACCTAATGAAAGAGTCATTCATTTATATTGTCTGTAATTCTGCCTAATACACAAACATAATTTGTACCATCAGATGTCGGCCTCAAGTGTTCTTTCATCCTGGAAGCATTGTCATTAACACCGAACTCAATTTATGGAAAAACACTTTTGTGTTTATATCCTAATTGTGTGAGCTCTTGACTCTCAGGTGTTGGTTTGAAAAACAAAGTCCTGGTTAGTCAGCAGCCTTTCCATGAGAAATCAAAGGCTGGCCCCTCTGGAGTTTCCACTGGTTATCTGAAGTCGTAGGGTATTGATTTTGGACACACAGGGCTACCCTTTGTTGATAGATCTGAATTGTGACTTTTTTGAGACTGCCATGCAGGCGTTTTACTTCTCTCCTCTTTCATTCCCAGTGCCTGTCTGTTTATCATGTTGTTACACCCTCACCAGGGGTGAGTAGGGGCCGTAAAAAGAGATGAGCAACAAACCTGGTTAGGTAAGAGAGGAAATGAAGTGACATGTTAAAAACCCCGGCAGAGCGCCTGGAAGCATCCCCTTAGCCCTGGACTGAGATAAGCACAGAACGTCTTTGCATTTAAGTTTCTGTGTTTCTCATCTTACATCACTATCGTTAAGTAAAGAGCACAGTAATTTGGAAATAACTGAAATGATTGTGTTTTTCCAGGTTTTTTTAACATGTGGGGATTTGGAAGAGTGAACAAGCAAGCCAGCCAACCTGTTAAAAAGCAGCAAGAGAATACCACTCCGTGTTCGCTGGAGCTCATCGGAGATTTGATTGGGCACTCGTCCTCTGTGGAGGTGCTGTTTCTAACAGGCGTGCAAATGTCCAGGGGATGCCTGCTTTTGCATCTCACTGCTCTCATTCACTTGGTCTCAGAAAGACCTATGCTTTCTCTCTTAGCTGTAGGTTTTGCTGAATCTAAACATAGGATAGGATAGGTTATAGTATGTGCAATTAGGATCTCCCTTTACAGAGATATGATCTGAGGAAGCAAGGAATATACGTTGCTTCCAAAAAATAGACTTAATCATCATTATTTGAGATAGAGATAGCTGACAATAAGGGCAGTGTGCATAATGTTTGTTTTTTAGATCTATATATGTTATGGTGGTATATAGAGGGTGCATGGAGGGTTGTGGTTATATACGTGGAGCTAAAGCCTTACAGAACCTAATTCCAGGGGCCTTGATCAAATTCATAAACAGCGAGCTGTTTTTATCTCCCTTGAAAGGATGATAATTTGTTAGCTTTAGTAAAACCCAGTGTCTTGATTATCATTGTGCATATTTGAAAGTATTAGTTGAGAATTATAAGATGCATACAATTCTACTTGTAGAAATTCAGATCCATTCATATTCACCACAGGCACCATTGCCTTAATGAGGGAATAAGATCAGTCGAGATAGAGAGAGGATTGGAACTGGTAACAGTACAATGCTAAGAGTCTAAGCAGGGCCCTAAGTAATGAATTTCTTAAATTGCTCTTCCCTCCTCATAGCCAGGGGGGAACACATGACTTTTCATCTGAAAGTGCATTTACGCACAGGACCAGCAGCACCACGCTTGTTATCGAGCATTTCCCATATTTCAGGCACTACACACTGGAGTCTACAGCGAGATGCAAAGTACAATCCTTGCCCCCAGGGATCCTATACTTTAGTAGAGAAGGAGCATGCAGACCTAATAAGCTGTTATTCTCGACTGCTTATGAGGGACCCAGATGAGCACCGGACAGTGAATACTCAGGAATTAGAAGAAAATGGTTAGTGGAAAACATGAGACTTGAGACTTGCACTGACCCGTGAAGGTAGGGTGCGATTAACGCAGCCTCGTGACCATAAGCTCCCTGAGGCCAGGTACCGCGTCCTATTCATCTTTGCTTTCCTCTAACAGGTAGACCAGTCATTTTCGTTTTGCTTTGTTATTCAACTTTGCTTTTGCTTGGGTGGCTGTGGTGTAAATTGGGCGTGGTGAGGATGGGCTCTGGTGGACAGAAGGGCAAAGATAGGATCTCTGTGGTGGCAAGGAGTAGATTGGCTGGGCTGGGCCCTGGGTCCCTGAGAACAGAACTAGTAGGAGAGACAGCCTGGGAAAGTAGTTTGGGGTCAGATTATGAACATCCTTGAATGGAAGGCTGAGGTGTTGGGACTTTATTCTTAAAATAGTAGGAATCCAGTAGAAGTTTTTATGTGGTGAGGGAAACCTACAAAATGGCACATTTGTCTTAATATGGAAGAGTCAGATTCTTAGGAATTTTCCCAAGAGAAAGTGTTGATACTTCAGCATTGTGGCTTCATTGAGAAGAGCTGGGCTCTCTCTGAGGCGCTACCTCCTGAACGTCCTTACTCCTTTTATATTTTCACCCTGGCTCCATCCCAGCCCCTCTGCTTGTGGGCTGAATGCTGTCTTTTCCAGCTCTTGAGGAATTTTGCTCCCGTATTCCTCCCTTCACTCCTGTGTCATCAGTTAGGGCCTTAACCTGCTGTCTTTGGAAATGTATGTTATTTCAAAGAAAACTCTCCTCCTACTGTTCTTTAACCTTCTGTTCTCCTTTGTCTCACCCTTTCCTTTGAGGAGCTTGTCCTTTTCAGGGCTGCATTCATCTCCTCTCTGATGGTACCTCTCCACTCCACAGTGTCCTTGCTGCCTTCTCATCAATGCTCCGCTTTCCTGTTCCTAGCTTCCAGCCTGTTCCTTCCCCAGGCACGACCTGCCCTTTATTTAGAGAGTTTTATGACGTTATTTGAAGCTTTCTCTGACAATTTCAGTTATTATTGATCTATATCCCCTTTTTCTGAATTTCTGTGGCAAATCATAGTCTGAACTACATTATTTAGTACCTGATTACATAGTCTTTAACTGGTGCCCTAATTATTTCAACTATGATTGGTTTTTACAACTGAATTAGAACCTTCTTGAGGGTAGGGAACATAAGCATCTAGACAGCCAGTAAGTGTTTATGGATTGATGGGTTGTATCTCCTTCTATACAGAGAGCTAAAGCCAGTGTTTATCTTGGAGATTTTGGCAGACATTTTAATGGTAGCCATTTGTGCATAAATAATGAGGCAAGTGTAAATAATTAAGTAAAACAGGTCTAGCACACTTCTCCCGACAAAAATCTTAAGACCAGTACTTGAAGAATTAGATTGTTCAGAAGATACTTTGGGAATTCACAAACTTTACAAAAACAGCTATTTATAGTTCTGTAGGTGAGCGATACTAACAAAGTTATGATTATTAAAATACTAGATATGGGTTTGGTATTGATATATTTTAGTATTTGTGTATTTGTGTGTGACTGTTGCCAACACTTAAAAATAAAATTTCTCATGGAAAACGATAGGGAGTTTTACAGTCAGGTCCAAAGAAGTCTTCAGGGTACAAATCTTACAAGCACACGTGTTAGTCTAGAATCAGCCACTTCCATTCTCCTTGAAGTTCCTATAATGAGTAGTTTTAAATTTCTTTACAGATGTTTCTATACTTTGAAGATCACGGACTAGTGACATGCTCTGCAGATCATCTCATTATTCTGTGGAAAAATGGAGAACGAGAATCTGGATTGCGCAGTTTAAAATTATTTGAAAAACTAGAGGAGAATGGCGACTTATATCTGACTGTCTAGTCTAAGGAATTTGGAATACATGTGCATGAATCCTGGACATCAAATATAGGGTAATACTCTGAAAATTATGAACATACTGATCACTTAAATTTGTAATGCATTTTTTTTCCTTGTCATTCCGTAAAATTTGTTTGAATTCTTTTTTGTGGGTCTGCCAACCAGCAACAAGTTGCTCCTCAGGTATTGGCACACCCACCAAAGAACAGACCACGGGTTTTTCATCTGACTTTTCACATAGCAGTAACCTGAAACCACTGAGGAAGTGGGTCTAATTTCAGCAGTGACTTTTCTGAAAGTGACATTTTCAGATCATAGCACAAATATCTGTTGATTCAGAATTAAATTATACCATTATGTCCTTACAAGTTTTTTTAAAAATTCCACACCAGAAATTGTATGAACTTATGTTTAATGAGTGGAATAGTACTCAGAACCTATTTATTTAGTATCATTTTATTGCCTCTAATTAAATTCTTATCACCAGAAATCAGATTTTTAAACTTACATGTAGTCTCTTTCATTTAGCCTTTTTGGATTTTGACTTTGTTTTCGAAAATGAATATTTTAACTAGACCTGTTCATTCTTTTAAAAATTTATTTAAGGAACCTGCACTTAAGGAAATAAATATACATGATAATTATAGAAGATACTTTGGGAGAAAAATGAAAAAGCCACGCAAAAGTAGGTAGGATGCTATAGCACATCTGGGATTTAAACCTTGAAATCTCCAGAAAACGGACCCCTGCCTGCAGGAGATGAGAGGTGTATAATTGCACCTTGCTCTGCTGTTGGAGTGGGGAATGCTGTTTTTTTGAGCTTCTGAATTTGACCCTAAACCTTGTGAGGAGACAGAAGTAGAGATAACAGTAAAGTTGTGGCATTTATTAGAAGTGTTTTTTTATTTTGGTTTTCTGTGGAGCCCATTTGATTAAGGATTCTTGTGATAAATTTAAATATATCCTTTCTCCTGCAAATCCCTCTGGTCTTCAGTTAGTGATTATCAGTGTTCTATAGAGCAAACCTGAATCTCTTACTGTTCAACTACAACTCTTTTTTGGTGCCAACTGTGTTTAGGCACCACCTAACGACGTTGCACTCACCGATGGACTGCATATATGACGGTGGGCCCGTAAGATTAGTACCGTAGCGCCTAGGTGTGTCGTAGCCGTACCATGTGGGTTTGTGTAAGTGCACTCGCTGATGTTTGCACGACATTGCCTAACGACGCAGCTTTCAGAACTTATCGTTAAGTGACACGTTTAGTGCTAGCTACTGAAATCCCTATAAACTCAAATCAATAGGAAATGAGGGTGTATTTTTTCCCCCAGTGTGCATTGGCCTGAACAGCTGTTGGCCAGATGGGCAGCAGACCAGCAGCTGTTCCTCATCTATGCCAGGGATGAGAGCTGGGTCAGCAGAGTTAGAGACTGCGGCCGCAAGTTCCTGCTTCACCTTACCATTGACTCAAACACGAAACGCTTGAGGAAGCTTCACGTGCGTAGTTTCCTGCAGTGACCGCTGAGATTTGATCATCTGCCTCACCCCACTGGCCTTCTGCCAGAGCAGTCCAATTCTTAGTACCAAAGGGGAGAAAAAGTGTCCCACACATTAAAAAATGGGTGGGTTTAATTGTGGATTATTCTTAAATTTAAACTGCTCGTGAAAGAATGAAAGTAAGTGCCTGGTGACACGTCAGAAGACTGAGCCTTGTCAGCACTTTCTGCAGATTTATTTGGTCATCACACACGGCCTTCCTGGAATCTTTATCATGTGTTGTTTTTACTAACTTGACAGTTGCTTCCACAACTCCCCACAAAGACTGGGAGAGCTAAGGTCGTCTATGCCAGACCAATGCCGTGATGTTAGACACGAGGAAATGAGACCGGCCGGGTAAGGCCTTGCACCTAGTTAGCTTCAGTCTCATTAGCATCACTGAGCAGCTTTAAAACAGAAATCAGAGAGGACTGGAATGAGAGAGGCGGCTTATCTATCTACCTGAGGAAAACCAGATAATGTTCACACTCATTATTTCTGTTTAATTCACAATGAAAATAGCTTTATGGAGAAATATATCAAAATTTGTTATCTTGATTAGAGAAGAATAGGAAAATCAGCACTGCCTTTTAGCCAACAAATTGTTGTTTTCCTGGCATATTTGAGGAGGCCCACAGAAGCAGCTTTCTAATCTTTCATCCTGATGCTGGACTGAGGCTGGCATCCCTAACAGGCAGACATGCTCTGTGGGCTGCGTGCATCCGATTGTCGATTGCTGCCGCTGAGTATCTCAGAGTCATTTTCAGCCTTTTCATTTTCCTCTATGGATGGACTTCACTACCTAGTGTTTTCTTTGGGAATTCCTCATTAGGTCATGAGTTTGTAAAGTTGTTTTCTTTTTCTTTTTTTTAAAGATTTTATTTTCCTTTTTCTCCCCAAAGCCCCCCGGTACATAGTTGTGTATATTTTTAGTTGTAGGTCCTTCTAGTTGTGGCATGTGGGACACCACCTCAGCGTGGTCTGACGAGCGGTGCCGTGTCTGTGCTCAGGATCCGAACCGGTGAAACCCTGGGCCGCCGAAGTGGAGCGCGCGAACCCAACCACTTGGCCACGGGGCCGGCCCTAAAGTTGTTTTCTTGAATTACATAAGACATATTCAGTGAATTATATAAGGAATGCGTAGATTTTTAACTGCTTTATTTCCTAATCTCTTCTGGGTTAGTGTTTTGTGATAGTAATCTATTCACATGGAGTGATATAAACCACAGGTGAGTTTTGGGAGCAAATATTACCCTCAGCACCACTCTTGGTCCCTCTGGTAAGACACTAGAGTTTTCCACCCTGAGAAACTAACCCTCCAACCCATTCACTGGACTTGATGGTTTTTGCTTTCACGAATGCCCTAAGGTCAGAGAGGTGGAGGAAAACAGCAAGATGGGAGGTTCTAGTCGGGGCTCAGACTTGATGGCTGCTCAGTAGTTGTATGTAGACTCCTGCTAAAAGTAGAACTTTCGATTTAGAAGACTTGTAATTGAGGTCAACACATATATGTGCATTTTTCCCATTTCTCTAGCTCAGCTTTCAATGCTATTATGTTTGAAACACAAGATGTAACACTATGTAGTGTGCCTTGTCATTTTTATTTAAAAATATATGTATTACCTCCTTCTCCGGCTCTAGTCACATAACACAATCAAGAACCTACGCTTTGGGGGCGTTCTGTTATCCCTTCCGTCCATCCTTCTCAAGTCGAGTGGGTTCTGGTTGAACAGATGTGGCTTGTTCTCTGCCCACAAGACTGACCAGTCCTGACTCTGAAGGCAAGCAAATTTTACAATCTTAAATTGGAAGTAAAGAATGACTTAGTTAAATTATAGGGTCATTCTGGTCCAGGAAACAATATTTTGTAACTAACTTCTTCTGGTTAAGCAGTAGTAACACTGTGACTTCTCTCTGTATTAGATAGTATTGCATTTTCCTAAATTAACGTGGCTCCCCTCAACACGGAATGTTTTAGTAAACACTGTGAGAGGCAAGTATAATAGTTTATACTCATCTGATGCACATACCAACTGAAAGACTATGTTTCTAATAAACTGACTATTTGGAGGAATGTACTATTTACTCAGCAACTCAGTAGAAGATTCCACCACAGTAGATGACACTGATGAAGAGCAGAGCTGTGCTGAAGCTCCAGAACCTGGCAGTCTTAAAGCATTTAACATTTTAGTTAACAGGAAGTTAGTTTGCCATTACACTGAGTAAGCTGTAACGTTCATGTAGAAAATGTCAGACATCTGATAAATGTTACTTACCAAATGGAACTGAAAGCAAGATGGTCAGGAGAAGCTTGTCCTGGCCTCAGGCAAGCTTCGGAAGCCCAGGCAAATTATTTAGCCCCTTAAAATGGTATTCTGACATCCTGAATTTAATGTGTTCTGAAAACAAAGTGTGTGACTCACGAAATAAAGGAAGCGAAACCGAAATTTGAAATTATGAAAAATTTAGGCCAAAGAGGTAAAATAAAAACAGCTGTTGGGAATGAAAAATGGCTGTAGGAATTTAGTTACAAGTACTTCACGAAAACATTTCCATCACATTTACATAATGCAGCATTACAATACAAAGCTAGCCGCTGTCCTCAGGAAGCAAGTTCTCTTACAGCTAACAAAAATAATTTAGATACATTTCTTTGCATGGAATTATCATATATGTTTCCATTTTTTGGTACAAAATATAGAAAAAAACATTGGCACATTATGTACTGATAAGTCATTTTTTTCACTTCCAATGTACTAGTTTCAAGTGTTCTGCGTTCCAATTTTCATTTGAAAAAAGTAACTACTAATTCAATTAATTCAGTCTGTTTTTACCTCTTAAAAATGCAGATTGGAGTATAGAGAATTTGAAAGAAAAATGAAGATATTTAGTTTACTCAGCTTCTGCTATTTATACTACATAGAGAAGGGTTGGTTGGTAAAAGAGAAAGGAAGAAAAGGGAAAAAAAGGAAAATCTCAAGTCTGACTTCATGTAGATCACAGAAAGTTGTGAAAAGAGCCGTATAAAAATATGCGCTTGTGCTTTAGAAGCTTTTAGCATACAGTTAATAGCTTAAAATAGTATTTACTGCTTCCCCATATGCCTATTTTCTGATATATTTACACATCTTGCAGTCTTTTTCTTTTACATCATTAAAGCAAAATGGCATGATCTCAAATATAGATAGGTTAAAACATCTGAGACTGCCCTTCCCTCCCCAGGATATATGGATAGAGGGTAAACAGCACAACATACTCCACGGACTTATGCCCAGAAAGTTTAGATTGCTTTAATAAAAATTTTAAACAGCAAATGTGTATAAATTTTATCTTTTTAAAAAAAGCTTGTCCAAGGGCATTCAGATTTGATGGCTTTTATATAATACTCACTATAGTGCCTTGTGACTGCCTCTGTAAACCAGAAATAAGGGAAACTCGTGGACTCCCCCAAAACAAAATGCCCCTCCCTTCCCCATCATGGATGGCTTTCTGTTAAGACGAATCCCTTTTACAGGAAAGAGGGCTACAGGCTGCTACCAATGCAGACAAAGCACTCACCAGACCAAGGCTGTGTTTGAGCTTGGCTGTCACACCATCCGTCAGAAGAACCACCTAGCCACTGAGGCTGTGATGCTAACTAATTTATCGGTAATTTGGTCCCGGTTGTTTTGCTCATTTTGTATAGTTTTTTTTCTTAGATATTCTTGGGAATCCTTCAGACCGATACTCTTGAGGAAGACAGTCAAGTTAAACAGTGATGGTGATTTTTATGGTAAGAGATGAGCTGAACACCAGCTAAGCTACTTGGTCATCATCCAGAGAGATGGGCTCCCCGGCACCAAGTCTTGGTCGCTCCATGGTTTGACAAGGGCACACAGGATGACAGCAGGGCAAAGCATTGTGCCATGTGTTTGTTCTGTCACTAAGTGATTGTTCCAAAGAATGTATATTCTTCTTCACAGAACAGAACTTTCTAAAAATGAAATTTGGGGACTTGAGTGATTGAGAGTCCAGTATTAAACATTCGCTCCTTAACCTCCGCCTGTCGTTTTCATGATAAAAGCAAGCCTCTTGCGCACGCTGCTGCGCTTCTCGGTGCCCTCTGCAGATCAGGAGGCCCCTCGTCTGTCTTGGCTTTAGCTGTCAGATGGAAGCCTCAGGCTTTTGCACTTGAGGTCATCCAGCGTCTTCCAGTGTTTGTAGTTGTCGGCCAAGTGCTGCATGAGGGCTGGCAGGTGTGCAAAGGCTGCAAGGACATGAAAGGATCAAAAGAAGCCTGTGAAATTAAGTTCGATCCCAGGAGCAGCTGTAAGGCTGGGGCTCTGCTGGGCAAATTGGGGATCAGAATTGGAGGCGAGCTACCCTGGGTGAGGCCTTAGGCTGCATGTGGGCACGCAAGCATGAGAAGGGTAAGTCGTCAAACACTAGTTTCTGAAATACAAACAGCTCCTTTTAAGTCAAAATGGAAAAGCTGTTTAGCAGAGACATTTAAGAAAGAATCTGTGATTCAGAGGAGACTTAATACATTCTGTGTTCTTCCGAGAGTTCCCCCAACGATGCACTAAAGCTGCTGTAAGTTTTGGAGACGTCCTTTGAAGAGGCGAAGACTTGTCTGCCCAGTTACTGAACATCCACCGAGTCTTCCACACTCAGGGGTCTGTGCCAGGTGCTGGGGATGCAGAAAGCGTGCATCACCCCAAGCACACCTGGCCAGAGAGCTAACTTTTTAAAAATACAGCATTGCATTTACAGCTTTAGGCCCAGCCTATGTCACTAAAAGTAATCATCATAAAATATAACAAAAATATTCTGTGTAGGTGACAAAGCACGAACTGTCTTACCATCCCAAGCATCAAACATGTCTGTTATGAAGTAGTCAATGAAGGAGATCTGGGACTTCGGGATGCTGCAGGTGTTCCGGTCAAACACTGGCATCACCACGGGCAGCCCCTGTCTCTTCTCTTCGTCCGTCTGCAAGAAACAGTATCACACACAGTCTGTAGGGCACATGAGCTGTCACAGTAGCATCTAATCTCAGAACAACCCTGTGAAAATGGGTCATCAAGCGCACATATGAAGACGTGAGCTCAGCAAGGTCCCGAGCTTAGGAGAGTCGGCCACCCGGGGAGCGGCAGTGACTGCCGCAGGTCCTCTGCGTCTGGGCGCATGTGCTGTACCGCAGCCCCTCCTGGAGCAGCGCTCTCAGGGCTCACACGCCCTTTTCTGAGATCTGTCTTCATTATTGCAAGGTCAAGACCATTTTCAAAGTAATACTAACAACACTAAGAACACTAACTGACATTCACACTGAAGCTGCAGAAGCAACAGTGGGTAAACTGATACCTAAGCAGCAATCAAGGGACTGGCAGCAAACCGTCCCAGGAGTCATTGTGTTCTTCCCTGTCACCTGCTTGCAGTTTAAAAAGAGGGCCGGTTTCACTTAAGAAGGTCCTCATTGAAGCAGTAAGAGTAATCTTACTAAATTTTGACTTTTTAATATTCTGTGTGACAAAATGGGAAGGACAAATAAAGCCCTCAGCTGCATACCACGGGGTGATGGTCTCGAGGAAAGTGCTCATGCCGTAGAGCTGAACCAGCTCTTGTTTCCTGGAGCACTGTGTTTACTGGAAATAGTGACCAACACGACTGTTCGTATTGGGGTACTGGTCATGCAGCTCTCAAGGTGTGTGCAAATCTGAGTACTTTGCACGTTAGAGTGTAGGTTTGTATGTGTTAGGCCATAATTTACTTGTTGAGTCAGAGGCCAGCTGATCAGAGGCCTCCTCATTTGTAACTTGATTTTTAGGTCACATTGGCTGATGAAGGTCAGTAGATTCCTTTTTGGGAAAAGGACACCTAAATAGAGAGCTTACATTAAAGAACTTGGAAGTGGTTCTTTCCCATTCCCCATTCGCACTGAGAATAACTAGGAGAAGCATTTCAAGTCCTCTCTCTGTGGGTCCTGGGCAGCCCATTAATGGCTTCCTACAAGCTTTTGGCTCAGCTTGCTCATTTCAGGTCAGTCAGGCAGTCTCAAAATATCCACTGTCGTTCAAAGAGTAGTTTGGGTCCCCCTGGCTTTTTTCTGGAAAGCTCAGAACTGCCTGTCCTACTTTTCTTCAATTCAGGGGCTGTCTTCCGAGCCTTGAGAAATGCAGTTGACTAACTGGGTCCTTGGCTGGCCATTCCCCTTGCCAGCCCTTCTGGACGTCATCAGCTGTTCTTCATCCTGCCTCAGTGGCACACTGCAGCCAGCTAGAACCAGCACCCCGCCCCGCCCCGCCCCGCCCCCAATGGATTACTTGTGGCTACTTTTGTGTTAGTCTTTCTCTCACACATACACACTTCAGTCCTTAGAGCCTCTTCTCTGGAAGTAGGCCTGTATTTCAAATGGTATCTTGCAGTCTACCACTTTCTGGATTTTTCTCCTTTAACTCCTCTTCACCCTGCCAAAGTGAACAACATATTGCCGCTCTCCTTATATAAAAATTCTCTTTCCCCTTCTTACTAATGTTGCTGATGATGCTTTGTTCTCTTAGAAAGTCCTTTCCTATTTCTAAATCCTTAAAAGAAAAAACAGCTCTAACATCATTTTCACAAAGCCCCTCTTTTATCCAGAAAAAAATCTTTCTGAACTCTCATAGCACTTCAAATATACCTCCTTTAGAGATATTCTCATTTTCACCAATGTGTGGGCCTATGGCTGCATCCCTCCCCTACTGTATATGAGCTACCCACGGACAGGGATGGCTTCTCATGTCTCTGGTCCCCACGATGCGCCATGGAGACGATAACAGCCTAGTGAATGAATGGATGGTTTCCCAGTTTTTGTGGAAATTTAGGATCTAACACTTCGGGGATGAAAAGATACTTCCAATGGCTCTGTTTGCCCCGCTTCCCCTGGAGAGACTTTGTGACCAGCCACATCAGTCAGTCTCTTGAGGGAAGCAGAAGTCTGCTCCAGGCAGGGCTGAGCCGTTTCCTTCCTGGGAGAAGGTACTAATTAATGAACTTCCTCAGCTGGAGAATCCCTGAGTTCTGTGACCTGGGGCCATTCCCAGAAGTGGAAGTGGAGCCTCCCTTGAGAGGCAGCGCACCTGTGCGAAATACTCCTCCGAGATCCTCCCGGCCCATTCGATGCACAGATCCAGGGGGCGGCAGGGGTTGGCCACGTCGGCGCACTTAATCATCATGCGCTTGATCAGGATTTGGTTCTCAGGGAAGTTCTTCCCAGTAGGGTTGCATTCACAGTCGCTGCCCTCAATCTGGAAAACATTGTCAGCTGAGGGTAGGTTCAAGATGGTGGTGAAGCCCACGGGGCCAAAGGACCAGACATCAATCATGATTACCCGGGCACAGTTAGGCTTGACTGGGCCTCAGTGAAGGGGGTCTCCCATCCTTAATTCCATCAACAACACACTGATATATTCTTGTAAAAAAGAAAGAAGGAAAAGCCTCAAGCAAGACAAAAACAGTTGAAAAAGTCAAAGTCCCTGTCACTACCCCCGCCCCCCTCACTTTCACCCTCTTCCACAGAGCTAACTGCTACAAGCAGTTTTTTTTCTTTTTACTAATTTGTTATGTAATCTTAAAGGAGAGCTTTTCTCCCAGTTTTATCAGGAAATAGGTAAAAGCAGAGCTTTCAGTTTTTTTGCTATATTAAAAATGGGGAAATGACGCATACATGTGACCCCTCATTTATTTCCACTTACGATGCCTGCCAGCTCCCTCCCTGATGACCTGTCATACCCCCACTCGCCCACCTCATCCCCCTTCGTTTCTTCCTCTTAAGGCATGTGTCCGCCCATGCTTTCCTGGCTGCTCTCCTGACTGGGTGCTAGGGAGTGTGAACCATGTAAGTCTTCAGGCTACTAGGAGCAGGTGTGTGCAGCCATATTTAAAGACTGGTCATGTACTAGTACATACCTGGTGGTGGATGTCAGTGGTCCTGAGCCAAGTGGCCCGGTCTATGAGTAAGCTTATGTAAATGCAACAACAGCCCAATAATATAAAATCTGGAAGATTGCTATTCTCTATTTGCAAAGACACCACCGAACTGATGTGTGGAAACAGTTAATTAGCTCTCTAGAGCTCTGCCACAGGCTGAAAGCCCATGTGACATTTGAGGGTTTTTGTTTGTTCTGAGACCTATTTATTAAACGATCAACGGGCAGAATTATGTTCTGAAGGTGGTGGTTTCGATCGCTTCCCATTGGGAAGATACTGCTCACCATGGACACTGCAGTGAATAATAAATCTCAACGCAGAGGTGGGGGCTTCCTTGGGTAGGTGACCTTCCCAACTGCAAATTCTGTGATTCTGTATAACTTTTCCCTCCTAAATCCCCAGATCCTTGCTGCCATAAGTCCTCTGTGGAAGGGAGGGCCCTGGCATTGTGCTGTGGAATCCCTGGGGGATGGAGCAGCACGCAGGGGAGGTGGACAGTGTCCCTCCTCTAGGCTGGTCATGCGGTGGGTCCTACACAGATGGTTTCCTGACTGATCATCAGGTTACTCTTAAGATGACCATTCATCATCCATCCACATGCGCAACCTCTTCTGCTCAACAGGAATGAGCAGAGAGCTTTCCTAACTGTAGGGGCTGTGAGCAGCTTCATGGTTTCAGAGGGCAGTTGATCTCATTTTAAACAACAGGATGTGAACTTCCTGTCCGTGTTCCTAAGACCCCAGTTTGTAGGGATCTTAAGGCGGGTCCAAGGTTTATCAGTAAATTTTAAAAAGGAAAAATACCTTATGCTTTTGTTTTCAACTAGTCACTCCTATTTGGTTATATAGCCTTTAGGTACTGATAGCCTTTAACGCAAGTCAGCAGGGATATAGTTCCTTAAGACATCCAAGAGCTCAAAGAACAAAATTAGAAAGGGCTTTGGATCTCCTACAATACCACCATCTGTGCCAGTCTGCTGTCTGCAGGCTCCTTCCATCCTAGTCTTTGGGCCACCTCCTTTTGTCACCACTGGCTTGATCTCAGGGCCTTTCTTTCAAGGAGCTCAGAGTTGCTGCAGACACGGTCAATCTATTCTCGTCCCCAACGAAAACAAGTGGCCAGTACTTTCAGCCCTTCTTTACCAGCTCCAAGTAAATAACCACCTTGCATTCAAGAGGGAGAGAAATTGAGGCCAGAGTAGGCTCTAATGGAAATACACTCTGATGTATCCTGTGGCATGGGAAAGGCTTACCTCGGCTGCCAGTGGCTTGTTGATGCTGTTCACAAACTTGTTCACATGTTCAAAGTGTTTTGTCATTTCCGTTGCTAAAACCATGTCAATAATAGCCTGGCGCAGTGTTCGATAATGGTTCCTAAAATAACCGGAAGACAAAGGGCCTGTTCATATGTCCCAAATTAGAACTGTTCTGCTCCCATTTCACCACACTTCCCACAATCCAGGAGGAAGCTGGGGGCACAGAGTTAAGAAACGACTGCAGATCACAAAAAAGTTACATGCTTCTCTTCCCACTAAGCCAGCACCTGTTGACACTAACTGTTCCATTTTCCCTAATGATAGCTGACCCTTCTCCATATGCTTTAGGAGTATAAAGAAAAAGAAAGTACCTGTCCCATGGTGGGCACTTATTTTACAGGGTGATCCCCTTCCACCTTCCCTTGGCAACGTCAAAACAGAGGCAGAAGGAGATGAGCGGTTCCTTCCTTACGGGACTGGAACAGCAGCGTGACGGGCTGGGCCAGTGCATCCAATGCAGACAGTTATTCTTACTACAGAGAACTGTCATTCTTCCTTTCGATAATGGCATTGGAAGAACGTTTTCCCATTAATAAGTCATTCTCCAAATTACAATTAGATAGAAGTTGTAATGGATGAAGCAACAACCCAGCCTAAAATTACTATGTAGTTCCTATCTCTTTTTCTAACTTCAAGAGCCAGAATGGGAGCTGAATCAAATTGGCTATTGGAAAGAATTCTTTTTGTGAAAACTTTAAAAGCAATCTTTGATCCTGATGAAACTCAAGTGTAAGGTGGAACAACCGGTCTCTATATTTTCTCAAATTTCTGGAGACCAAATGGATAGGTTCATGTTGACAAGCAGTCCTTGTGTGCCCTTGGTATGCTGCCCTCTCTCAGGAGCCTGCTCTCCTGCCTGGCTGGTGCTGGGTGGGGAACACACACAGCCTGACTGCAGGGCTGTGGCAGGCAGGAGGAATTGCTCCTGTATGTCCGCATTTGGCCAGCTCTCCCCAGACAGGAGTACACCACCCAGGGGGAAACCAGCGGCTCTGCTGGGACCTGGGGAACAGCGTCTCCTCATGAGTTAGGATTTTAAGTGGCCAAAAATTAAGCTGGGGAAAGATGGGGAAGGATACGTTTTCCTTGGGTTACCCAAAAGTCAAGGTGTCCTCCTGGGAAGGTAAAAATATCTGCTATACTTATTAGTAATAGGATCAATATTTATAGAGTGCTTTGCAGTGAATAAAACATTTTCACGAACTCATTGAAGACCAATTAGGATTTAAAAAGATGAAATCAGTCTGAAAAGTACAATTAGTTTATAAGGGCAAGGTTATTATTTTGCCGTCTGATACCATGGCACAACTATTCTTATCTCCCCTCCCCTCTCCCCTAACAGGAAGCTAGGTGCTTGGAGAAGTTAGGAAAAACTGAGCTTCCCACTTATATTCCACAAGCCTGAGCACAGAAGCCCAAGCACAACAAACCTGTCAATATTCTTGAAAATGTTGCATTTGCTGTCCTTGACCGTGAGCTGGAAGGCCAGGGCTGTGTGGTGACTCTCCAAGACGGCGGTGTCATTATAGAGTACAGCAAGTTCACTGCCTGCGTTACACAGGAAAGAGTTGGTCCTTCCCGGGTGGTCCACGTCATGGACTGTGGCCGCAATCAGTGCTGCCACCTCATCCAGCTGATCGAGGCTTCCCTGGGGTCAGGGGGAGGCAAGGTTGAGCATTACCTCCTGGACATAGGAGACCTACCCTCATCCCTGTCTCTCGGGAGGGCACAGGCCAGGGGAGGTGGGATTATCAGAATGTTCTCCTAGCCCGTGCGCCTTCTCTGACTTCCTGGAAGTTGGGAGGCTGCCCAGGACACATCACATCACCTTGCTGTGCTGCGGATTATCTGGCAGGAAACAGAAATCTGAGCTCCAGTTATAACGGATACCTAAATTCTTTCCCAGAGTCCATTCACTCCAGTTCTGCAGGAAGAAGGCAAACAGGCCCTTTCAGATGCCTGCCACGTGGTAGTGCCGAAGAGCAGAAAGTGGCCCATGATCACAGATTTACTTATTTGCCTACTTCTGAAAAGATATTGAGAGTGTAGATGCAACAAAACTATTCACACAAAGGTAAAAGGATTAGAGCCAAGCAGTACAAGAGGATCAAGGGCAAGAAGAATTTTCCAGGAAAACCGAGGCCAAGAGGGCTCTTGCAGTTAAGAACGAAATTCAGCTCTAGGCTAGCATGTGGCAAAGGCAAAAAGGGAGCCCGTCTTTCTAAAGCTCTCATTATATAATTAAAGACCACAAACCAGAGCGTCAGATGCAATGCTTTCGCACCTCACAGCTGTAGAAGGGAGTTATCAGTGGTGAGATGCGGTGCCCTGTGACTTCATCCATTCAGTAATCATTTATTGGATGCTAACTGGGTGCCAGTTGTCATGCAGAGTGCTGGAGCCACAGTGATGAATTCTACTGGCATGGTCTCTGCACTAATGGAGTTGATTTATTGGGGAAGGCACAAATAAGTAAAACGCCACACAAAAGTCACTTACTGTGAGATGTGCTACGAAGGGCAGTGTAGCCGTTTTGAGAGTGTGACCATGTGGCCTGATCTGGTTTGGAGCAGTGCTGTCCATTCAACTCTCGGTGGCAATGGAAGTGGTTATATCTGATGCCATCCCATACAGTAACCTCTAGTCACCTGTAGCTACTGGACACGTGAAATGTGGCCAGTGCAGCTCAAGAACAGTTTTTTTCCTTTTATTTAGTTTTAGTTCAATGAAAATAGCCACAGGTGGCTAACGGCTACCATGCTGCAAAACACAGGTCCAGAGTGCGGGCTGGGATGGCTTTCTCTAAGGAAGTGATTTTTACACTGAAGCCTGAAGGATAAGAAGGAACTAGCCAAGCAAAAAGAGGCAGAAGAGAGAATCCCAGGCAGAAAGGATAGCCTGTATGATGCTCCTGATGTGAAACAAACAAAAAAGTGGTTTATTCAGCAAACTTCAAGAGCATCATTGTGCTGAAAGCTAGTGAGTGAGGGGAAAAGTGGTCCCCAAAAGAGGCTGGAGGGCTGGGCACAATTTTGGGTATTCCCGAGTTGCTCTCATAGGCTGCGGGAGGAAAAGCTGCAAACCACTTCTCGGACGCTCACACGGAAGGACAGTGAGTCTGAAGCTCAGCCCTGAAGGCTTTCCTGAAGGCTGTCCCACCCGAAGTGGGCCATTCCCGTTTCCAGTCCCAGAGCTGGTGGGCAGTCCTGCCGTAGCCCCAGTCCACACGAACAGGGGTCCCAAGCAGAGACAGCAGTCGATGCTTTTCTTTTCAGCTCTTTGCAGAGATTGGCTGGAATGCCCACGGCAAGCACACGGGCCTGGCCCCATTTTGCTGCTGGTCAGGAGAGGCCATGGTAACCTGCGGGCGCAGTCAGCACCCAGAGCGGCCCCAGCTTGGGCTCCACTCTCACTGGGTCTCTGTGCAGGGAGGCCCCATGGGCCCAAACTTTGGGCCTCTAGCTCGCGCTTCTGGATCATGTTCAATCTGGCTTGGAGCCTGGGGCCAATTTATTTTTAAATCCTCCAATTAAATAGATTCAAATAACTGGAGTAGACAACACAAGTAGCATGAAATGAAACCTGCTTTTTCTTCCAGCTTACACTGCGGCAAAACCGGCACTTTGACAAAGGTTCCAGTCATGGGCCATGCGCTGCAGTTTGGTTGGCACTGTCTTGTAATGCAATGTCTGATAAGAGATGGGGGCAGGTGGGGAAGGAGACCCGGCCATTCCCTAGCAGATGGGAGAAGAAGGGCCTTCCTATGGGAGGGAGGGACCGCCTGGGGAAGAAAGCTTTCCCTCCAAACCCGCCACAGGAGAAATCCCAAACGCTCAGAGGTGCAGACGTTTGCACACAGTTCTTTCCTTCTTTACCCAGCAGAAGTAGATGTGGATCACACTGAGGCAGATTGGCCAGCATGGGCTCCATTCTAGAACAGTTCCTTATCTAGGATAAACAGTCACTTACACCGGAGAATAATGAAAGAATGCTGGCTGTCCCGACCTCTCCACTTGCAGTGGTTCCTGGAAACCAGTAAGAGGAGGGAGAGGACAGAGTGTGTAACAAGGTGAAGGGCAATGTCAGCTCTGGGCACGTTGTATGTCTGGGTTGAGGATGTGGAGCTACATCACAGTGATACTAAGAATTTTAGCCTTGGGCCCACCCCTGTGGTGTAGTGGTGAAGTTTGTGCATTCCATTTTGGCAAACTAGGGTTCGCAGGTTCAGATCCCAGGCGTGGACCTAGCACCGCTTGTCAAGCTATGCTGTGGTGGCAACCCACATAACACAGAGGAAGATGGGCACTGATGTTAACTCAGTGATGGTCTTCCTCAGGCAAAAAGAGGATGATTGGCAACAGATGTTAACTCCGGGCCAACTTCCTCACCAAAAAAAAAAAAAAAAATTTAGCTTTTTCACATAAAGAATTAGGGGTAACAGATGCTATGGGTATTTGGTAGAAACCATTTTCCTGACTCTTCATCAGTGGTGGCAGGATTGGTGGAAGAGGGCTCTGGAGTAAATCCCACTTGAAGTGTCTCATGGGGGACCAAGCTGTGATCTTGGGCTGCTGACACAACCTCTGGGCTCAGAAGCCCCCTCCAGCCCAATTCTTCAAGGTTCTTTGGAGCTCTAAATTTTCTGATTCTCTGGCAGCCCCTGCCACAGTTAGAAAATGTCTTTTGAATTGTAAGCATATTACATCTAGTCTTAGACTTGTTTCTATTGCTGCTATTTGAGAAATTCAGTCAGACTCTGAATGCACTAGCAGAACTCAAAATTTAAAGAAAAATTCTTATTTCAGGGGAGGGAGAGTAAGGGAGATAGTGAAGTGACTAAGCGTTCCGTAATTTACCCAGCATTTAGTCTGTGTTTTTCTAGAGTGGCTCTGCTTCAGGGTGGTCCATCTCTAACTCCACACTGCAGCGGCTGTGCCCCGCTGTGGTCTTGGCGTTAATGCCCTAGGTCCTGTCCGCAGCTGGCAGCACGCGACCTCATGCAGTAAAAGTGGAGGAGTGTGAGCCCGGAGGAGGGATCTGGAAGTGTCTAGTGCTTCGAAGAAAGGTGCTATGGAAACAGAGGCTGACAGAACCTTTTGCATCATTCTTGGACCACATTCTTTGCTTTCTTGCTGATGAAAGTGAATACCAGGATCAGTCTTTGGCAAAACTGAGAAGGAAACATGCCCCCTCCCCAGTTTGGTGCCATTTTTGCTCCTTCTACCTGTTGCACTACCACTCGTCTCCTTGAGTACCAGGGTCTTAAGACTAAGAAAATGGTCCTGTGTCAGCCGTTTGCAGAGTGATATGAATTTGTCTCTATATAGAACTCCTCCCAGGGGTCTCTACATTCTAAGTTTTAGTTGTAATTGTAGCAAAGGAATTGCAAGCATTGTTGTGCAAGTGATGGTAGTTGGGAAATAGGGGAGATGGAGGCCTCTTGCCTGCTGCATATGGGGTGTACACAGGGCTGCCCTCTAGATCAGCTCCCGTAAATGACAGGCTTGACTTCTAAGTAAGACTAAGGGATATGACACTCTTTCAGAATTATGCAACAGTCATTAATAAACAGATACTCACATTGACACCTACATAAAACACACACATATATCTGTGTAAATCAGTAGACTGCTGAATGGCTCATTGCTATCAGGAATGTAATCTATCAATGAACAAATCTTGATCCTAAAACTTAACCCCTAGACCTAGTGCCCATTTGCTGGAATAATGAAGTTCTGTCCTCTAACCCAGTATCACAAGGGGCTCCAACGGAACATGTGGCGAATGGGTTCCTGGGTGAGCAGGCACGTGAAGGAGTCTCTGCAGTGGCGTGAGTTATTGTAGGTATTTGGGGGAGGGGAGAGCTAAGAGAAAGGGCCATGTTTTTAGATACAAAAATGATTAATTTGGCAGCCCAAAAAACTGTCAAATTGGTTGCCAAGTAGCTGTTTGCCTAATATATTTATCAAGATTGAGTTCTCGGGTCTCCAGTCTGGGTAGGTAGCTAGACCATGGCTCTCGATCCTACCTTCACTCTTTCCTTCCCAAGGAAGAAGGCCGTGGCGTGCAGGACGTCGGCGGCGTGCGTGGAGTTGTGGTAGGCATTGGAGGAGTGGTAGTTGGCTTCGATCACTTGGAGCCAGGCCCGAAGCGTCGTTTCAGAACAGTGTAAAACTTCACATACCCCAAACCGGGAAAAGACCTTTAAGCCCAGGTAAACCAATGGCCTAGAAAACAGGAAAACAAACCCTGATTCATTGTATTCACTGGTCCAAAACCTGCTTTCTTTGATGATACCAAGGAATGGAAGCATTTTTCTTCTGATGCTTAGTCCACAGGCACAGGCGTGTAAAAATATCTCCTCCCCAAATCAGAAGGAGACAGAGCATCTCCTCCTGACCAGCCACTCACTAGGTGCCTCGTGGCGGTCAGTCCAAATGATTTCTAGATCGTCTCTAAGTCACACGCCCTTCAGTGGCGCTAACAACCAGGAAAGGTCCCCAGCAGTCCCTCTCTATCTCTACTTCCACAGGAGCTCTGCACTTCCTTCATGTCTCCTGAGGAAATTACTGAGCCTAAGGACAAAAGGAACAGCTTGCGTGGCCTCAGTGGTCATATCATTTAGAGTCATGGGGTTTATTTACAGGTGAAAATCATTCATATCTTGTAGACCAACACCCCAGGAAGGAATAGCGTCCTCCTCCTATAGAAGAGGACTCTGGGTTATCTAATCTTTCCCCTGCCTACAGGACGGATCAAAAGAAAAGTCTAGAGTGCTCTCAAACCCATCATTTCGGGTGGGGCTTCACCAACTTTGGGACTAAGAATACTTAGAACTCTTGGCTCACCAGCACAAATGAATGACCTGGTAGATCTGAGAAGGACGCTCAGAATTTTCTCATCCTGGGTCATTACCAGGTTGACCCCACATCCCACCCACTAATAGTCTCCATAAACGAGCCCGCTCAGGGGCCACGGTGTCTGCTGGTTTGACACTCCTCTAGCATGGCAGGAGACTCAGGCAGGACCTGTGAGGTCTCTGGTGGCAAGGACCCGCGTCTCCCTCAAAGTTCCCAGACGTGAAAATCTTCAACATGGGCATTGTCCTCCCCTGCCTGCGGCCAGAGGAGCCACGTACCTTTTATGTGTAACAGCTTCCAGTTCAAAGATGTTGAACTCCCAGCTTTCCTCATTATCGAGTAATTGAGCGATAGAAGGGGGGACATCGTTGATGGTTATTGGCATCGCCAGGTGGCTGTGACTCTGGTGCACGTCTGAGCAAACAGATGGGCAGGGAGGCTGGTTAATTGCGGAATCTTGAGTGCCCTGAGCACTTGTCATCTTCGTGATTTCTACTAGAAAGTAAGTCTTGAACTTCCAAGGGTACCACGATTTTCACTTCAAGGTTTTTCTCTTACATTATTAAAAGTCAAGACCCCAGATAGAAAAATAATTCAGTTTAACTGTCTGTTTAAATGTATAGACATTTGCAGTTCTTATTCTGACAGTGCTCAGAGAAGTAATTTTAATTAGGAGACTTGGTTTCAAATGTAGACCATAGAGATGCTCCCACTCTAATTAGAGCAACAGGAGGGAACAGCAAAGCCCTCCCCAAGCAATCACCACAGCACTGGGGGAAGGCCCAGGCCAGAGACAGTCATCAGGAACAAGCGCACAGAAGACGACTTACTCTTAGTGAACACATACTCGTTTCCTGACAGCCTTCTCAAGCCGTCCTGGAAGACAGACAGACGCTGGCTTTAGAAGCATGCTTTACATTCCGTTATCATCATTCTCTCAGTCCTTTCACTAGCCAAAGAGATCTGAATCCTGCATAACCCAGTCAACCTGGCACTTTAAGTTGAAGCTCAAAATTAAATCAGAACAATAGCTACAAGACAGAGGATCCTCTCCCTTCCTTGGCTCTTAGCCCCAGGAGAGGGAGAACCGAGAATAAAGGGCTGTGACTGTCTTCAGGTCTCACACCTGAGCTGTGAGTTGACTCTGGTCTCCTGGCATTTTGAAGCCACATTGGTGACATCACAGCAGGGATCTTCCTTTGGATGCATGTTATTTTGAAGGGACCCCACTTACCCTCACAGGGACTGTGTCATTCTTGAGTTCTTAGATTTACATATTGGGGAGCCACAGCAACACCATGGGCCACATTTTGGGGATGACAATGTGAAGCCTTAAAAAGATTGGGCTAATTTTTGACTAGTATCTAAATTAATTTTTTCCAATTTTATTTTCTGTTTTGCAACATGAGCATAGCTGCTAGCCTTTAAAAGAGCAGTTTCTGGATCTGAAGTCTTTGGAGGGGTAGCATAAGGAGTGGACAGAATTTCAGTGTTCTGCCATTTGCTGGGATCTTGAACTTCTTCTAGTCCCCAGGTGTTCTTGCTTCTCAGCTTCCTTCCCTCTACCTTCTACTCCCCTTGAGTACCTAATTATTAGATCTTTGTTTAAGAGTCATTTATAATTGCTTATTTGTCTTCCCTAGAAAGCGTGTGCTAAGGTTTAAAGTACTAATGAAGGGCTCCCCTGATGTCACACCTTGGATCCTCAGGCCAAGAGCTTAATTTCTAGAGCTAGATAAATAAATAGGTAACAATGGCCACAAGTGTCCTGCCTCTAAGGCATATATCACAAGGGACTCCTCTTTTTTTCTTTGCCTTTCTTTCTCCTCTTCCCTAAAGCCACATAGGAATGGGTGGAATCTTGCACTGGTTCCTCCCAGCACTGCCTGGAGAGGAACCTGCCACAGTACAGCGGCAGGGGCAGGAGGGCCATACTTGTTCCAGGAACCAGAGTTGTCCTGCTCAGCTCTGCAGCAGCCAGCCATGCTCCTGACAGACCCTGAAGTCTACCATGCACTGGGATGGGGCAACCAGGGCTAGCCCGGGGGCAGGAAAGGAACAGGAGGTCACTCAAACTACAGGCTCATCAGAGACCTTCAGTAGGAGCAAGGAGAATGGACCAACCAGCCAGCCAAAGACTCAGCATTTGGTGGCAGGGCTAGACGGAAACCTTCTAAGTAAAACTCTGAGATGACTCTTGGACTTTGTTTTTCTCCCAAAGAATTCTCCCAGCGTCGACCGCTGATAAGGAGCACAAATGAACAATCTGCATTTTCTTTTTCTTCACTTGCTGATAGATGATGATAGATCACAGCAAACCACTGCAACAGGAGGCGCCCTTAGAAATCAGCTACTCTTGGTGGTTGCAAATGGTGGTGGTGGAGTGCTGGCTCCTCCTCCCCTCTCCCTGCCGAGCCAGAGCAGCTCCACTCTGCTTTTATCTGATTATAAAGAGAATCTCCATGTGAGTTTTTATTTAAAGAAAGGATTCTACACCTAAGATTTTGGAAAATAGTGCTATAGTCTAAGTACAGCCTCTTTCATTATGTAGATAAAGAGCCTGAGGTCCTGGCCACAATCCTCAATCCAGTACTGGACCAGGTCAGGAGGAAGAAGTAGACAAGGTCCGTTGTGCATATTTAACCCTCAGCCAACTGTCCAGATACTCTTGACTGTAATGCGAATTCTGAAGGACTGTCTCCCGCTACTGTGGTCGGTCAGTCAGCTTCATGGAAAGATAAATGCAAGAATTAATTGAATAATGCCACACAGGTAATATACAAATTTTGATGCAGGAGCTTCTGGGTATGCTGACGTTAGCTCACACAACAGGTATTTCTGCACTGGGTCACGGTTTCTATGTTACATGTTATATGTACTCTGTTACATGTTATGTGTATGTGTTCTATGTACTCTGGAGTGCACTTAATGTCGTCTCCCCCGCATTGCCCATTTTTCCTCATCACTCACAGTCATCAGGCCTCCAACGAGATCACTGGTGTGAGGGTCTTCATCTTTGGTACCCAGCTGAGGGGAGTACAGTTCTGTGGTCCGTAAAATTTCTAAAACTCTGTCCAAGGCTTCTGCTACTGTGACAGGGCTGTTTTCTTGGGCTGCATTAATTATATTTATAACCTAAGCAAGGAAAGAAACAGAGAAAGAATAAATTTTAGGACATCAGGAGTGTACTTCCCAAAAGTCATACAAATGCCCGGAATCCAAAATAAGTCTGATGACAACACATCTTAGTGTTCAGAATGGCCAGTGCTTTCGGGGCGTCACTCCCTGCTTGCGGAAGCCCGCGGTCACCCCACCCTCTCCTGACGCTTCTCCCACTGCAGGGACCACATCTTTTTCAGGCTCCTTTGCCGGTCTTTCTCCCTCACTGTCTCCTCCAGGCTGGAGTGGCTCTGAGATAGGTGCTGGGCCGTTGTCTCCCTCTGCAGTCCTTCCAGAGGTGAGCTCTTTCATTTCCGTGACTTTGGACACTTACAATCCATATGCCAAGGACTCTCAAATTGACGTCCCAGCCCTGAACTCCTTTTTGAACTGCAGACTTATATACTCATTGCCTACCTGATGCGCCTATTAGAATATCTTACTTACATGTCCAAACTCACGACCCTGCTCCCCTGTCCCCAAAGCAAGTAAACGGACAGCAAAAATGAAAGACCAGAGCTGTGCTGCTTCTCTGGTTTCTACACTGCAGTGAAAAAACTGTTCCTAACCATTCTGTGTTCAAACCAAAAACCTGGGAGGCGCTGGTGGACATGTCACTTTCGCTCATTTCTCTCCCCACCCTGACAACATAACTCATCACCAAGTCAAACTGATTCTACCCCTAAATATTTCTTCATCTGTTCATTTCTCTCCACCTCCAGTGCTATAATTCTAGAACAGCTAACACCATTTCTTGCCTGGAATTCTGGAAAACCCCCCTAACTGGCCTCTTCTCTTTCACTCTTGCCATCACCAATCCATTTTCTGCATGGCGGCTTTTCAATAAAGGTACCTGACCATGTCACTCCCCTACTTTAAACTCTTCACTGCACAGAAACTAAAACATAAACTCTTTATTACAGCCCAGTTGGGCAGAATGAACGGAACCCTGGACAACTCCATGTCACCAGCTTCTCCTCTCTGCTCTCCAAGCTCCAGCCCCCCTGACTTTCTTTCAGGTCCTCCAGCCCCCCTGACTTTCTTTCAGGTCCTCCAGCCCCCCTTTTCCCGCCTCACTGCTTCATCCCTTGCTGTGTCCGCTGCCTAGCTCTTCTCCTCGCCAACATCTTTGCAGGCTTCAGGTCTTACTTCAAACATTACTCCTCCATGAGAGACCCTCCTTGACCACCCAAACAAAATAGGGCCTTTTCTCTCATAGAACCCTGTTTTCCTTTACAGCAGTTATTGTAATTTATAACTACATAGTTATTATGTGTCTATTTGTTTAATATCTGTTTCCTCTATTAGACTGTAAACTCTATGATATCAGTGGTATGGCATTTATCACCGTATTTCTAGAACATAGCCCAGTGCTGGGTGGCCCTGAACGCAGAGTGGAGGCAGCAGCTGCCACTCACCTTTGTGATGGGAGCCTCGATGGTCATGGAATGGATCCTTGCCATGGATGGATAGCGACGATTCTGTAGGCTTGGTGCTGGAGAGAAGTCAAGAAAGTTGTATTTGATTCTCATGGCTCGGCTTGGCTAAGTGCAGCCAAGGAGCCCTTCATGGACTAGGGGCCTGATTTTCCAGGACTATGACCCCCCACCACTCCCCAGAAAGCAATGAACGCACCCATCTCTTAATCCTAAAAGGCTGAGAGCTCAGCCACTACTTGCCAGAGTTTGGAAAGGGTGGTCTGGCCTGGAACTTTGATGGCAGGAAGGCTTCACAAGTCCCAGGTCCACAAGGGGAATTTCAGAGAAGGTGGCATCCTGAGGCCCCATCCCAACAGCCTAATGATCCCCCAGGACTTACTTCCCCATAAGTCACTAAAGCCCAGCTTGGGCAGTTCCATCACTTTCAGTCCTCAGCCACTGGCCATGTGACTGGATGACTGCAGTACGGGAGGGGAGGCATGGTCCAGGGTTAGGGTGGGGGCAGAAGGAAGAGTCTACTCTCAGTGTGAATTGGGGTCAGGCCCTCCTCCTCCCTGAGCCTTTAGGTTCTTACTACCCAGAACCCATGGTGCTTTGAGCTCTAATCTGCAGAAATTTCCATTTTAAAGTAATTTTTTTTTTATTTTTTTGAACAGGTAATGCTTACATGTGGTTCAAAATTCAAAAGGTAGATGCTTTATAAGCACTGTTCTCATTAGATCTTCCTACCACTCCCTGTGAGGCGGGGACAGGGATAGGATCTGCATGTCATGGCTGGGGTAACTCCATCTAGCTGACATCACTGGAGCCTGCTTGTGGCTCTGCCATCCCTGTGGTCCTCTCTGCTGCCAGTGCAGCCACCACTGCAGACCTCTTCTATCTTCTTCAACCTCCACTGCCCCCCTGCTCTGGAGAGATGATGATCCCATCTCCAACTCTACTCTGAAAACTGAGTCAATCCAGTTGAAATCCCTTCACCCATCATCCTCTCCATCTGAAGTGTTCTGTCTATCTACCCCCTCAATCGTTCTGAAAATATTTCAGTCCATCTTCTTTCTTTACATTCTTGGTCCCAATCTCTTGCTGGCCCTGTGACCTCATGCACCTTTCTCTGTGAATTATCCATCTTCTCTCTGTTGTCTTCGGTCCTTGCTGGTCCGCTTCCCTCAGACTCAGGTTCCCATTGTGACTGAAGGACTGAAAGGTCCCTCACTTGCTCTTCCTCTTTATTGCCTTAAGTCAGCACCCCACTTCTCTCCTCTCTGTCACAGTCACTAACCATCCTCTCCTCATGCCCTTAGAATCTGTCCTCCCGTTTGCCAAATAAAAACTAAATGAATGAGTGAAATCCACTCGTCTGCTCCAGTTCTTAAGCTCTTTGGTCTCTGCAGCATTTAACACTGCTGGCCATCTCCTTTCTTCCGCACCCTCCTGTTCTTGGTTCATGGGACACTGTACTCACAGGTGCACTCCCAGCTCTGCTGTCCTTGTCAGTGGCCTCTTCATGTTTCTCCTGCCTCCCCTCTCACTGAGGGAGTGCCTTCAAGCTCTGGACTTAGGCCCTCTGTTCTTCTATCACACACACGCGCACACACCCCTTGAGAGGTTCCTCTGCTCAGGGCTTCATCTGTCGCCTCTAGGACTCCCAAATCCACGTCTCTAGCCCTCAGATCAGGCTTGCACTTTAGCTTCCTTGGCATCTCCACTGAACTAGAACACACCACCTGGTCCTCAGCCCCTCACCTAGCCATTCATGGAGCCTTCCTATTTCTGTAAGTATTAGAATCTTCCCATGCACCTAGCAATGAAATTTCAGAACCGCTCTGACTTTCCCTCCTCCCTGCAAATCCAACTGATTACTTAGGCCTGACTGACTGAACTCAAAATGCTTTGCTAACTTCTGCTTTGCAGAGCAGAAATGTTTTGCTAAGTTTTGTCTCTCAGTTTTCCCGTACCATTTTAGTGAGGGAAAGAAGCTACATGGAAGAGTAGGTTTGTCCTGGGGACAGGAAGCTCAGAATCTTGGAGCTGCTCTGGTGGTTACGTGGCCCAACACACTTTAGGCCATCAGGGAACAAGCACAGAGTCATTTCAAAGAGAAGACTCAGTAAAAAGCAAAAAAGAATAAAAAGGCCTAAAAAATTTTCAGCCTACAGGTAAGAAGCCGCTTTAGTTGAAATCTTACTTCTTGGGGTTTTGTTTACATGCTGACAAATTCTTGACTATATTCCTCTGTCATTTTCTACACTTTAAAAAGGTCAAAGAAATCTGAAAAATGTCTTACCATCACTGCCTCGAGACGATATCGACTTCACGTCAATGGACTCTTTCCTCCTGTTCTTGTATCTGAATGAGTGGGACTCTGAGGGTTGCAGGTGAGTAATGGAGAGGGGTCAGTTACAGCTTATTCACAGGTGAAGCTTAGACCACTGTTTTCCTCATTCTCCAAAGAAAACAAGGTTACTTTTTAGGCACCATGAAATATTTTTAAGAAATAGTAAACCACTTTCTCTTCAAATCATCCACATACACGGCACTGCCAGTCATATTCATTGTAAAATGATGTCTTTTTCTTGTGGCACCACATTACGTCCTGGGCTGATTATCAAAGGTTATTTAGTTCCATTAATAAAATAGCTTTTTGAAAATAAACACTAACACTTGGGGGAAATTTTTTTGCGTCATTTTGACCTGAAGGACAATACATTTACCTGGGTAGGGAATGCTGTTATGGGGATATTTGAGGAAATAAAATACTAGTGAAATGCACAGAGAGTGGAATTTATTTGAGAAACTCATTTGGCTGGATTGTAGGCCCCTCTGAAAAACCAGACCTCTAGATGGCCTTCTAGGTTCTCCTAAGGACCTGACTTCATCAAATGATGTACACTGTTGATCCCAGGAAGGAAGAGAAGAGAAAGCAGTTTTACAGTCCCAACAATTTGCAACAACTCAACTCTCACGTCTGTCCCCATTTTCTGAGGGGAAAAAGCACTTAAAAAATTCTGCATTAATCTTTGCAGACTTTGAATTTAACACTCAAAATGTGCTGTCACATTAACGCATGATCTAAGCAGAGAGTACATTCCACTAGTGAGAACCAAGGACAAAAGTGTCAGGGCAGCAGAGAAGGCTTCAGAAGCACCCATTTTCAGGGCTTTTGCTTCTTGGGGGAGCAACCCATGAGCAAGGGGAGAAACTTAACCGCAACACGGAATTGCTCCTTACTGTGCTAAGACAGGCGGCAGACATGCAGCTTCCAGCAGGAGAATGTAGTTTTCAGGCACCAATAAGTGATCATATTCCAAGAAAAAAAGATGCACTAACACTTTAAGAATTGTCTAGTGACACCAAAAAAGGTGCAAGTTAAGAGAGCCAGCTCCAAAGCCAAATTGCCAAAACTCAGATCTCCACTGCACCATCTACGGAAAGCTTGGGAAGGCAACTTCTGTGTTCCAGTGTCCACATCTGTAAAGTGGGGGTAGCTATAGCATCTCACGCACCGGCTGTTGTGAGTGTAAGCGCGTTAATCCATGGGTGGCACTTAGCACAGTGCCTGCTACATAGTGAATGTGCAGTTCATGCTGGCTATTGTTGGTGGTGACACCTGTGCATTTGCACATCTACCCTCTTTTTAGGCACACATGAGATGGTGTTACAATCTTGTTCTATGACCTGTTTGCACTTCATATGTCTTAGACACCTTTCTAGATCACCTTTTTAACCATCTGCTTTAATGCCCTAAAAAAATCTGATTCAATTAAAAAAAAGGTTAAGTCAATAATATAAACCTGAATTATATTTGTACAGCATGAAGTGAAAGGCAGAACTACCATCAAGTTAATGTGAGCGCCACAGAGCCTTGTCTCAAATGATCTAACTTGAACTGTTTATGTCCCTTTGCTTGATTTTGTCTTCCAGACTCTACCCCTGGGTGTGAGTCTCAGTATTGTTTTATAAAGACACCTACAGGTAAAGGGACTTCAAATGCCATTGTTAGGATCAAACCTGAGAAACTAACAGTGGTCACTTGCCAGACATTCCTTCTTAGCCAATTCAGGGACCTCATAATCATATACATTACTAACATTTGTTTATCAGATAATAAATTAAATCTAACTTATTAAAGAGTTAAGATTAAATTCAAGATTAAAGAACACAAGAATTCCTCAAAATCTAGTTTCTAAATAAAACTAAGGTAGGGAGGTTAGTTTCATGGCTGTGGTCCCCAGGCTGGTTGGCTGAATTCTAAATCATTCATTAGAAATTATTCAAAGATGGACAATGCTTATTCTTCCTGATTTTTTTATCAGCTAAAGTTAAGAGAATCTATAGCAATAGAAATGATTAAAAGTTTGGATAAATTATTCTTCAATAAAGGCCATTTAAATCAAAGAATTCATTATTCATTTTCTCAACAGATGCTTGTGGAGTGAATTTAAAAACCAGAAAAAAGAAGGATAAAGGAGATTTTAAATAGTTGTACTCAATGGCAAAAAGGGATACAGTGTCACCAATTAAAAACAGCTCCCACTCACTGAGCACCTATTGTGCACCAGACATTGTGCTTGAATATTGACTCTAAATATAGTAATTATCTTATACGATCATTATAACAATTTGAAAGCTACATCGTGTGATCCCCATTTTACTGATGAAGAAATTTAAACTTGGAGAGATTACGTAGGTAGCTCAAGATCAAAGAGCTAATCAGTGGTGGAACCTATGCTTTCCAAGAGGGGACGGTTTCAATTTATCGATGTTGTGTGAGTATTTACTGAGTGTCTATTACGGGCAAGAAAGTGCTGGGTGCTGTAAAGGATATTAAAATGGTTGTAACAGTTGTTGGCACCCAGAACCTCAGAAGTTAGTTAAAATAATACTGTTACTCTAAGTGTTTTAAGAAATAAAATGAAAACATTTGAGAAGGAGAGAGAAGAAGAGAAAAAGCGGGGTGGGGGTGGGGAAGGGAAGGAGCATACCAAACAGTTAATGCCAGGTACTGCAGGATATCATATGTACATTTTCTCCTTTGGGTATTGCTAATTCATTTTACAAGTGAAGAAACTGAAGCTCAGAAAAAGCAAATGAAATCTTTCTGAGTGGGCTAAAATATGGTTCATCCCAGAATCAAGGAGGGGGACTACATAGGTGGCCCAGGGTCTTACTTTATGCATGACTGGCTGGGAAAGCCACCGACAGGGGAGAGAACAAGAATTTTAAATCTTTGGTAGCAGACTGATTTTCCCCTGGAATGCTCAGAGAACTCCAGACCTTTCGAATGCAGAAGTCATCAGGTCCAGCCCCTCATTTTATGGCCCAGGGTCACACAATCAGTCTTGCCCAAGGTATGAGGAGAGGGCATGGGGAGGGGAAATGGTGGCTCAGTGCTGCTGACCCCCGGGCAGGGCCCATCCGCATGCTAACTGTGCAGTCTCCGACTGCCGAACAGAAGGGAAGACTGAGCGCAGTCTAACAACAACGTGTCTGCCCTGGACTTTCCGGTCACTCTCTGTTTTGGGTTTATCTTCTACATGGTCTCCAGCCGGCAAAAGAAAACCAGGATGGGGAAGGCATTCAGTAGAATGAAGATTCAAAACTTCTTAAGGGATTCTGCTTTTATTCTGGCTCTCCAGCCGTCTGATATCAGTGCTTGGATTTTGGCAATCCGAGCTCTGCAGTGGGGATTGTCCACTTGACTCTGCAGAGTAATCTACAGACGTGAACCCGCAAATGCAGCTTGGGTGGGTAACAGCGAAGCGGAAGTATTCTCACCTGTCTGAGAATTGTCTCCTGAATCCCGATGAATCTTGTGAATCTAAAGTTGTTCAGAAGTTTGGTAAAACAAGAGAAAGAGATTTTAAATACGGTATTAGCTACATTTCCGGCCAAACAATTTCATTGAAAAGCTCTGAAGACTTCAGGAAAGCAAGAAGCTGCACAGATAATATGAACAGATGAAAGATGTATGAGTGATAATGCTGGAATTGCTCTATTACATCCAGACCCTTATAGGAACGGCTGAGCCCGAGAGCAGAAGATACCCAAGGGATGTGCTTTCTGAGCAGGACATGGAAGTCTCCAGTCAGCTGGCCTCATTTTGACAGTTTGCAGAAATGCAGAAAGACTAAAAGCTATAACAAAATTTAAGATTTTTATAAGGCTAATAAATAACCTGCTTATATTTCAGGCATGTTATAAAACTTTTCTGTAATACGAAAGTAACCTGAATTTAAGCTTAGGATTTTAAAATGCTATTCAAATGCTCCTCAATGATGGGCAGAGTGAGTTTACAAAATGTTTCTTCACTCTAAGACCTGAACTTGAGATGCAGTTTAGCACCAGTTCTTTCTCATTATCGATTTTTTTTTTGTGCTAATGCTCAATGAATATCTGCCAAATGATGAATGAAGTCATTAACACTGGGAAGGATAAATATGCTTGCTTTGGGGTTCTGCATTTGTGTTTTTAACTAAGACACCGCGCTCGGGCGCCTCTCGTCGACGCGTACAATCCTGCTGCTTTGCCGCTCAATCCACCTACTCCAGTCGCTCAGATCGCCAAACCTTCGCAGCCACTCGCTGAATGGAAAAAGTCACCTCGAGAAACAAGACAGGTGAGTGTGTAGGACTGTCTATAAAGGAGGATTAGTATGGTTTAGCAACATCAACTATAATAGCCAGAAGTCCATATGCATCACATACAGGTAAAATGTTCCGGCTTGACTGAACCATTGAAAAATAATCATGTCAATTGAAGTGCTAAAATAGGGGTTTTCTAGGAATTATTCTGCACAGTCCATTCCACATAATTACAGAAACAATTACGTGGCCAGCCTGTGTGAGATCCTGCTCTTACTGTGACTGAGGGCTTTGACTCATTTATCCCACAAGTATGGGACCTTTTCATTTCTTCTGCGAGCAACTGTTTTATGTTTTGCCTTTAGAGATAAAGACCATTTGCCACAAAACTACTGAGCGCAGCATGAATTTTGGATACAAACCACTTTGGCCTTGTAAATTGTTTTCTCAATCAGCTTTAGCTCAAAAGCAAGTGATTTTTAAATACCTAGCTTTTCTGAGTCACAAATCTCTCTCCTTTAGGAACAAAGTCCCATGGCTCCCCAGATTACATGCAAAACACCCCTTTCTTGTCTTTCCTTGGCCCCCACAGGCCAGCTGACTGAACTGTGGAGCTCCAGGAGGTCACTGTGGCTTTGTGTTCTGTCTGCATGGAACCAGATGAATCGAGGGATAGACAGATGGGCAAATATATGATCAAGCAAAATGTTAACTGTAGAACCATGCGGTGGGCATGTGCATATTTACTTAAAATTCCTCTAACTCTTCTATATGTTTGTAAAATTTCATAATGAAATGTTGGAAAAATGATATGTTCATGAGCATATGGATTGATGGCTAAAAATTAGAAGTCTGAAATATAATTTGAAAATAATCAAGATGAAGGCAATTTAGAAGAACTTGAAATTGAGCGAGGTGAATGACATGTGATGGTCCCTAGGACACCCCACCATGAGCCAGGGCATGAAGACGATGTCCCACTTCAAACTATAACACAGGAATTGTAGGCAGCAGCTGTCAATCTCAGACGTCTAAGATTTACCAAGGTAACTATTTAACACACTGATGTTAATAATTTTATTGATGGATTTTACAAATTATGGAGTTACAAATGAACCTAAATCCTGCTCTCTTATGGGAGAAAAACTGTGAGAAATAACTATAGAGAAACATTGCTCTTAATATGATAGGTGACAATCAACTTTTTTCAAATGAAAAATCATGAGACTTCTTAGCAACTAAAATGAGCCAAGGCCAAAATCAGTATAACAACAAGCAAACAAGCAAATGAACACTAGATACCGCCTTCAACATTCACTTCTAAATCACCTTGGGAATGTGACCAGTCTGAGCCTGTTTTTGTCATTATTGAATGACAAAGTTTATGCCTTGTATGAAGGCACCGATCACAATTACAAGCCCCAGAGACCCTGGTCTGTGAACCTGGAGGTCATCCTTGAGGCTTCCGTCTCTCTCATCCCCATGTCTGTCCAGACCATCATCAAATGCTGTGAAACCTCCCTAACGGCCTCTGGGACCACCCGCTTCACTTCTCTCCATTGCCAGAGTGCAGGATACCATCAGCTCTCGTCTGAACTCGGCAATAAGCCCAACCCAGTCCATTCTCAACTCTTCAACAAGTGTAATCTTGCAAAACCACACATTGGATCCTGTCATTCTTCTGCTTAAAACTCATACTTTCCATTAGTCTTAGGGTCAGCCCCATGTGACAGCCTGGCTATGCGGCTCTGCGATGTGGCCTGGCCCCTGACAGCTCTCCAGCTGCACTGCTGACCCCTGCCAGTCTGTCGAGGGCTCTCAGCTTGCAGGCTGTACTGGCCTCTTTTCCATCCCTCTAATTTTCCCATGCTCTTTACTACCTCAGGGCCTTTGCACATGTGACTCCTCTGCCCAGAAAGCTTTCCAATCTTCTCTCTTCCCTTTGCCTATTTGTCCTCCAGATCTTAGCTGAAAGGTGATTTCCACAGGGAAGACTTCCCAGATGTTTCCTGCCCATCTCAGTCCCTCATGAGGTCAAGTCCTTCTGTCACATGTTCTCAATGAACTTTTCCTTTATTGCATTTATTACAGTTTCTAACTTTGTGCTTATTCGATTGTCTATTCTCCTTTCAAACTGTAAGTTCCATTTAAGTGGAGCTGTGTCTCATTTGATTACCTTTGTATACTGAGTACTAACGCAGTACCTGGCATACAGACGCTCAATAAATATGAGTCCAAAGGAGACTGAGATTAACCACATAGCTTGTGGCGAAAACACTTATTGATGATTTGACCATCATATTGATCTTTGTTGATTCTATTTAATACTGATGTCTCTAAAGACCTTAATTTGTAAAGTGTTTTGGTAAAATACTGATAAGGAAGTTTTCCGTAAAATGTGTTTTTTTAAAAAAAGCAATAACAGTATTGACTAAAAATACAGCCATGTGGTCTGACAGCACCAAATCCTAAGAGGCAAAAGAGGGCGTGATGGTGAGAAATCGAGGCCCTCAGATATGTGAATGCATCTGCATCCCTGAGCCGGTTCCCCCGCACCTCAGAGAGATTCTTTATGTTTCTCATTGCATTCAATGGAGCAGTAAAAACGGCAGGTATTATTTAAAAAACAAGAAGTTTATTTCTATCCATACACACATTTGTAATAAAATGAAAGTGACTTTGAAATATTTGTTTATATAGAAGAGAGCCGCCTTTGATGGAGAAGATTCTGATCACAGTTCTCAAACTCAGGTTTTATGTTGTCTGGTTGTCATTGTGCCTCCCCCACACCCAAATATTATGAAAAGGAGTGAAAACTTGGTTAAGGTGAAGAAAAGCACTATCCCCTTAAATGATCAGCGTAGCTTACAAAGTCGACTTAATAAGCAAGCGTTTTTTAAGACTGAACATTTTTATTTTTATTTATTTATTTACTTAATGTTTTTTAAAGATTTTATTTTTCCTTTTTCTCCCCAAAGCCCCACCGGTACATAGTTGTGTATTTTTAGTTGTGGGTCCTTCTAGTTGTGGCATGTGGGATGCTACCTCAACATGGCCTGCTGAACGGTGCCATGTCCGCCCCCAGGATTCGAACTGGCGAAACCCTGGGCCACCGAAGCAGAGCGCATGAACTTAACCACTCAGCCATGGGGCCGGCCCCCAAAGACTGAACATTCTTGATCAACAAATTCAGGACAAAACTGAACGCTGCCATGTATGTGACAAGCCTTCAGTGAAGTGGAGTGTGAATGCTGAGTGAGAGATCCGATCGTGGGAACTGAGGCACTGAAGACCCTCCCTTCATTTACATGTAATGAAAATGACGCTGGAAGTGGTATAATACAGAATGTCTTTGATCATCTTTCTTTACTGAAAACACTTTGATGAGTAGTTCCTTGGATGGAAAAAGTATCTGATGCCGAGATCAAAGATCTTTTCTGTCTGTTCTATTTTCAAAAACCACTGGACAAACACTTCTCCAAATTCCCACCCAAATAGCAAACACACACCAGTTTTCCCCAAGCATCAGAACAAACACCTTTTGCAACATTCTGGACCCTGTCCTCAGTGATCACCTTTATATCCTGGACCCTGTCCTCAGCGATCACCTTTACATCCTGCACCCTGTCCTCAGTGATCACCTTTACACCCTGGACCCTGTCCTCAGCGATCACCTTTACATTCTGGACCCTGTCCTCAATGATCACCTTTAC